>NC_083652.1:16985467-17115467 GCF_963576545.1 Limanda limanda
GTATCCCAAGGACAGAAGCTGCACAGCTTTTTTAAATAAAAGACAAAAATTCTTATTAATCATTTCAAAAACTTCACTTTCTGTTTGTTTTGTTGCATTTCTTGTTTGTTTCCTTTTTCCACACCAGGGCTGCGTTCAGCCCCGACAAAACGTCGCAAGGCCATTCTCAGTGTTCTGGGAGGATGAAAATTGGTTTTAATAAATCTTAATAAAACAACTTCATTATAGGACGTGTCTTTTTTCATCCTCAATTGATGCTGACACGCGTTTGTTGGAAAACCTTTTTAATATCTTTGGGTTTACATACACGTTGCATAAAATATCGTGGAAACATGTCGTTCAACCTGGAAACCGAAGCAAACGCCCGATGTCTCACATGAGCTCTCTCTCTCCTCAGTCGTCAGGTGGTCTTCGTTGACTCTTATGGAACGAACTTTGACCCTTGACACCAAATAATAGTTAATAAATTAAGTAACATAATAATTGTGTTGGAGGAAAGAAGCAGCAACTCATAACTGAGTCAAGTGAAAGTACTGCGTTTGGATTTTGTGTTACCAGGGGTTTGACGGAGGCTCGTCTCTTTGAAGCCAGTGGACCGACTGGTCTGTGCTGGACTCAGTGCAGCTAATTACTTTTGCCACAGTGGAGTTAAGTCATGTAGTCACATATGTAATGAGTAACTCTCCTACCCGGCACATCCCAGCCAACGATACATCACACGGATGATATCCTTTGTTTTTCTGGGTGAAAACAACATCGACAAAAGCAATTAAACCTGACGGAGCCGTGACATTATCCAAACATTATTCTGACGGCATCCCCTCACCGCAGAGATTTGTTATTCCCCGTTTGAGAGAGGTAGAGAGAAAGAGAGAGAGAGTGAGATACAGAAAAGGGGGGGCGGGGGGTTATGAAAGTCCCCATTCTCCCTCTAATCCACTATGCTCTCTCAGGCGTCACTCCAACACCTACACCTCTCCGCCAAAGGTTCGGTGGCCTGCATTGACTGCGAGTAAAACCTTTGTTTGAGGCTCGGATTCTGAGGAGAGATTCCGATGTTTTTACCCTGTGAAATCATTTGTTCTGAGGAATAGAAGTAAATGAAATGACTTTGAGTTCAAAGATCATTTATGCCAGAATACTTTTTGTGTGTGTCAAAAATAATGTGCCCTCAATTTATCTAAGACACATCCCAGAATGCATTTTTGTTTAGAGGCACTAACCCACCACAGAGAAACACACATAAGCATGAATTCATGTTTTTCCATTTAGATACACACGCTGATCTTCCAAGGTTTCCTCATGGTTTTCTCTCTCTCTCTCTCTCTCTCTCTCTCTCACATACGCACGCACACACACACACACACACACACACACACACACACACACACGCACACACACACACACACGCACACACAAACACACACACACACACACACACACGCATGCACAACGCCATGAGATCTACGGCAGTTTTCTTTTCCTTTTGTCACTTTACTTCTATCACCACTTCGATCTCCTTTTCTCACTCTGTGACTCCCTCACTATCTCCCTCTCTCCAACTCGCCCGCCTGAAGCTGTGCAGTTCAGAGGCTCGGTGGCAGATCTTGCCTGGCAGTACTGAGGACACATGCGCCTCGGAGGAAAGACAAGAGACAGAAAGACAGATGGGTGGGCGGTGGAGATATACAGTATTTGTTAGAGGCTCGATGTCACTCCTCCCCTCCTTCCCTCCTTTCTAATCCTTCCACTCTGTCAGTGGTGTCGTCGAGGAGGAAGCAGTGGGCACGCTGTCAATTTACCACAAACTTACTTTAATTAAATGGAGAAACCTCCACTGACGGTTAGCCAATTTTGCGGGGATGCAAAATTAGTGATGCAGCAAAGAACCGGGTCCGACACAAACCTGAGGCCGCTGCAGAAAAGGTCTAACCTCTAGAGTTGTTTTCTATTCTTAAAATGGTTGCATGCACGTTGGGATTTGTTTCCCCTGAAATGTCTGATTCATCCTTGATTCAGCATGAGGAGTTGTTATCTAACCAAGACTGACACATTCACCAGATGTGGTTTTCCTCAAGCTCTGCCGGCACCTGCCTCCCTCCGCTTTGTGACATCACCTTGTGGTGACTCACACACCTGCTCTCAGAGTGTGAAACCTCGATCTCAGTTTCCTGCCTCACAGGCTGCTTATTACAACATTAAAGGACTGCGTGGTGTGTTTTTTAATCACAGCTGCTCCTCATGAACATGGCTGCATATTCAGATAAATGAATGAGGCCTTATGACACAGGCAGCATACGCAGGTGGGCCACTTCAGGCGGTGACGCTGCACTTGTAGAAAAGCGAATGTGCCCCAAATATCACAAAAACCTGTGAACCTTAAATGGTTTACTCTCTGCAAGGTGTAATGTGGATGTGATCCTAAATTGTCCCATGTGCTTTATGGTGAACATTAGGGGTGGGAATTGGCAAAAATGTGACGATTCAATAGTATTGCGATATTTGGGCCACGATTCAATAGTATTGCGATTCTGCGATATATTGCGATACTGCAAGTATTTCGATTCGATTCTGCGATATATTGCGATTCATGTCCCCCATATTATTCAAAGGCATTACAAAAAATGAGGAAGATAAGACTGCTCAACTCACTTCAAATGTCACATTTAATACTGTGAACAACATTGTCTTCTACACATTAACTGAAGTGCAAAAACTTTGTCCTTGAACATTCAAGACACAGGACCTTTGTAATTATTTTCTGAATAGGAGACCTCTCACATGAACGCTGAGCTCCCAGCACATATCTTATAATTATTTAAATACAATACAGTAACATAAAGCAGACATAATAGAGTAACATAAACCTGAGAATAATCATATAAATAAGAGTAACCTAGAGCTTCAATCAAATTGAGAAAAATAAACAAATGTGAACTACAAGAGTCCAGTCCAGTTGGCTGCAAGGTCAAGACCCAAAATGTTAAATTCATTTGGGAATATTGGCATTTTTGTTCAGAAAAAGGAGTTGGTCAACATGCTCAGATGTTAAAGTGCGCCTCTGGGCCGTTACTATAGTGGAGAACATCCTTTCCGCATACACACTAGGTATCTTTTAATTTCTGAAACTCTCCTCGTCATGCTTTGCCAGCCAGGGGCTGTTACATATATAATTGTAAATAAAGTATAAAAAAAAACATAGTGAACATGGCCCAAACAGCTACCTATGGCACCTTTTTCTTGCCATGGTTTACTTCTTGCCATGGTTTAGAAGTGGTCCAGCCGGATGCCATAATGCTAAGCGGCATGTTGGCCGGATGACAGTGTGGCAGTGTGCGCCACATCTGGACCAAAACTATGTGGGGAGGTTTGTTGAGCTGGTAGAATACATCCCAGACACGTGGAACTCAAGGTAACCGTGAGCTGTAACGTGAGATTTTCCTCAAACAGATTTAAACAAACTAGAGATTTAGATATTTCATGCTCATAATTATTGGATGGATTTTGTAAAAGCATCATTACCTATTTGTTGTGTAAGCAATATTATGCCAAACTCCTGGAATTCTACTATTGATTCGGTCAGATCATGGAGGGATGCATTTATGATTTATTTTAACTGCAGACATTTTGAAATATGAAACAAGCCTGTGAATCCATGACATACATTTGTAGAAACTGTATATGGTCTGTTTCCTTCTTCACCGGGTTGTTGTTGCGATGACCTCACCCGGATCTTGCAGCACGAGGCGTGATAATCGTACGTTTACATAATCACATACCAAGTGGGAATTGTCCGGATGAAGACCACACAACTGACTGGCTTTGTTATTCTTCTCTTTGTCAAGGAGATTTCCTCCTAAATGTCGAGTACGGATGGAATTGTACTTTTGTATGCGGCACAAGAAAAGCTTTTCAGACTTAATTAGATATTCTACACTGCTCTTTCAAAGCACCAAGAAATCGCATACAATGACAGCACGAGCTTGAATATCTCTCATCATACGGGCTTTGTATCAAGCTGATTAAGAGATGTTTTAATACAAAGATACAGACACTCATGCTCATAAAATTATTTGTCCTAAATTATAAACTTTAGTGCAGCAAAACTTAAAGACAAGAGATGCAACTGACGAAACAGTAATAACACCCATTCTAATGAATACCTGCATTTAATGTATGAAACTTTCCAAATCCACAGTTTATTACAACTCATCCTAGACTCAGCCACACAAGTTCTAATCAGGACAAAAAATATCTGACCACGTACAAACACATATCCAACCACAGATCTCTGAAACCTTTTTTAGATATTTTAGGACAGTTTTAAAATTCTCCTCCTGGTCGACAGAGCACTTCAAGGCCTGGACATTTCAAACACGCTGTCAGTGCAGCATCCCAGCAGATCTCTCCCATAACAAGGTTGGAAATCTCCCCCCATCTAGCCAGAGAGCTTTCTAAGTCTGATGAGGTTGGCTGTCAGTATTGATGCACCTAAAGACCAGAACGACTTGGCAGCTGATCTCACTGCGGTTTACTTAGTTTAAAAACTTTTTCTTAATTCTCAATAAAGCACTTTAGGAGCTGTTTTAGCCGGTTTTTATTTAAAGCCATTTAAACCAGATTTTGCTATAGAAATAAATCGTAATTTTAGCCCTGTTGCCTCACAGCAAAACAGGTTGATACACTGGCCCAACAATGTTTTTTTTTTTGTGATCAAATTTTTATTGGGATTTGAAGGACAACAATCATCCTCATTCAACAGCACATAAATAAAGTAATTACCGTATACAAACATAAGCATACCCGTACTCACACACACTGATACACACATACACGCTGGATAAAAATAAAAAGATATAACTGAAGATAAATATATAGCAAAAATTAAGTAAAATACATAAAATGTCATAAATGCAAAAGGAAAAAAGTGCCATTGAAGTGTAACCTAGTTAGATCTATCAAATGGTTAGATGCCGTCCACAATTTGCAGTACACAGTAAAACCTAAACAGGGATAATAAACCAAAGAAAACAGGATCAGAGGGGGGGGGGGGCTCAGTTCACACCAAAAAACCTTTGAGAGCCTCCACTGTTCAAGCCCAGTACAATGACACTTCCTCATCTATGAAGTTGAGCAGCCACTGTCGCCGAGATAGTATATGGGACGGTTTCCACCTTGTTGTGATCATCTTTTTAGCTGCAGTTAGACCAGCCCAAAAACACGCGCTTTGAGGATTCCAACAATGTTTTAATGTGAAGATAAGAAGCCATTAACCAGCTTTTAACACGAGAGCCGTAAAACAATCCAACGCTGTCATATGAATAATGCCTGAACCTGTGAGAAAAATAATGGACAGTATGAGCGAGAGCGGCATCAGAAAAATTAAAGCTTGTCCTGTGTCAGTGTGACAGAGGCTCACGGTGACCCAGCTTTACACAAAGTACCTCATCTCTCACTGTGTTTCTGCTGGGAATGACTCACCCCCCCTTGCTGCGACCTGCGAATGCTGTTCTTTCTGTAGCGCATTAATTCCCTCAGTAAACTTCGGGAGATTCACAACAGATTTCTCGTGCACAGCTGGAAATCTCCTGCTCGACGCGAGAGGTCAGAGGGTTCAAACCGGGAACGGAACATTAGAATTCACCCCGCAGGGTTTCTCAATATCTTCCGCAAATTTTAATGGAAATCTCGCGATTAGTCTGTGACATCTTGGGTAGAAAGTTGACAATTTGACCTGCGGGCTTGCCGAGGGGGAAAACTCGCAGGGAAATAAAATAGGGGAATGGTTCGAGCGTGAATGTGTGCATCACATTAGGCCAATGTTTCTTCTGAGCTCAACTGACAAGCATAGTGCAGACAAAATAAATCCAAAATATCCCTCAGAGAGCCATTTTGACCTCCGTTATGGAAACACAGCGGGACGAGTTGCACAAAAACATATTCTAAGACACAGCAGGATTTATGAGGATAATACGGCACCAGTGAGGAGTGTTTACAGGTTGTTTTATATTCATAGTTTGACGTCTGGGGATAAACACCATAAAGATAAACCTCAATGCTTCAATACTGTTTTCCTAGGGATGAATTTTTCAGTGAACAAAATGTTGGAAGATGAACATCATCTAAAAAAGGTCTGTTTTTTTAAAAGTTTTAACCATTTGGTTTTTATTTTCATGATCCTTTTCATTCGTGAGCATGAAACACTTTTACTGTATGACACAGTACATCTACTTTGTTATTGTACATTTTGTACTTTATTCGAGTAGATGGATTTTCAGGTACTTCACTTTTACTCCACCACATATATTAGCAAATATCCTTAACAGTTTTACGATGCATTGTGTTACAAGTTCACACATTTACTGTTAATACTCGCAGTATATTCAGAAGCAAAAAAACCTTTTAATACACTGAAGTGTTCTGCAACTTCAGTGTATTTGACTGCGAATGAAAACTCACAGGATGAGTTTTCCACTGTGTGTCTTTATCTGTGAGGTTTGGCGCTCGTTTATTTCCACACGTACGTGCATATCTACCGTGCCGAGTCACGATCGGGTGTAAGACAGCCTTCTTCTTCCATTTTACTTGCAGTGGAAGAGCGCAATCGGCCAGGTGTCATGCTCTGCTCACTGTGGGGCAGCTGGCCGGGCTCTCACTAACTGATTTATACTGTCTCTTTGGCTCTGTGCTTGTGTTTGTGTGTGTGTGTGTGTGTGTGTCAGGGAGAGGATGAAAGTGCTGGAGGGGAGAAAGTGAGAGGCCAGTGGAGAGAGAGAGTGGAGAGAATGAGGGAGGGAATGTGTGTCTGTTTCTCCTGACAGTTATCTGCAGGAATTATTCAGAGCTATGCAGTGTGTTGCACGCCGACGGCTCGAGGTGTGTTGTGACAGGTGTCCTGCTCTTTGTGCTCTGAAACTGGGAGATAGGTAGTATCTCATTATATATAGTACCACTTACAGATTGAGCCATCTGTCACCTCGTCGCCCTCTGATGCTTCGCGGGCCATTATTGTCATCATTATTGGGACCCAGCTTGTCTTCACGTGGTGATGATAATTTCAGTGAAACGCGACAACAGAGGTAAAGAGACAGAAAGTCAGTAGGAAAGAGAGGGAGAGATCGACAAATGGAGAAAGAATAAGAGACAGAACAGCTGATGGGCAACTTCTGTATTCTTGCACATTTCTTCACGATTTTGCGCCGGGAAAAATCTGTATGATTCTGAAAAATCTCTCCCTCGCTGATGTGTTTTTATTTCACATTGTCACTGCTCAGCCTTTCCACTTTCTTTGAGAATCACTGAACGGATGAAGGATGCATAATTTATTGTTATTGTCTTACAATGCTCCATTTAAATTGGTTCACTGATTTGGTTGCTTGAGAAACCGGTGGAACCAAAATTTTGTTATGGAGGAACAAAGTTTGAACTTCACAAAAACGACTCAATATCCACAAATCAAACTTTCACGAGGTCTCGGTGACATGAGCTGAAAAAATTCAAACAATTCAAAGAAATATATATTTTTTTGCAATTCAACTTTAATTTTTAAAATTGCCCAAATTGCTGTTATTTGTTATTTTGATGAAAAATAGATTTTTAGATAAACATGGAGCTAAAATTTTGTTTCCACAGGTTTCTCATGTGAACAAATATCATAACAGATTTCATGAAGATCTCTTGATTTTACACAGAAAAACCCAGATTGATTTTACCTGAGGTTTAACTAAATATTCATTCTTATCCTATAAATACTTGTATGTAAGGATCATATTGGATATGAAGATAAAGTATGCTTCAAATGTGATATAAATCATTGCTGTACATGAGATTGAAATGATTAGTTATTGAAAAATAACCAGTGAAACGCATGTATTTTTTTACTTTAGCCTCTCTTTTTATTTCTATTCTCCTCATTTCAGCCTGAGTCCGAGTCGTGTCTCCTGTGAACCGGGCAGAACCACCGAGGACCGGCGCCAAGGCCGAGATGAGCAAAAGAACCGGATGACTTTGGCTCTGCGGACCCTGAGATCACTTCCCTGCAGCAGAAAGTTCTCCCAAGGATACGTGGCATTTTTTTGTCTTAACAAAGACACTCGAGGAAAAAGAGCAGGCGCCTAAAAAGAGGAAACAGGTGGGAGATTTTATTTCTTGCAAAATCATTTCTGTCCTGTTGTGAATTGAGCTTTGAGGTTTCAGGGTTTCATGAAGCCTCGAGATACTTTCTCCTTCTGAAAATGGATTCCTTTGACTGATGGTTTCAACCTTGTGTTGCTGTTTGTCGTTCATCATTTGTGTCTCTCAGGGACACGTATGACCTTTATCTACCTTGAGTGTCTCTCCCACACACACGCACACAAGCACACACACACACATACACACACACACACACACACACACACACACACACACACACACACACACACACACACACACACACACACACACACACACAAATTAAATTCTTATGCAATAACATTATAAACTGAAACAACCTCACACTTTAATCACACACATTTATCTGCTCTACAATAGCCTCAACCTTCCTGCCAGTATGTGTGTGTATGTGTGTGTCATGCATGTTACTTTAAGCATGTGTGTGTGCAGTGCATGTGTGTGTGTGTGTGTGAGGCACAGTTTAAAACTGGGCTGAAAGCATTAGTTAGTGTCTTCACAGGCTTATATTATGCCATCAAGCTCGCGTTTTACTGCACTTACTTTCCTGCAACACTGTCATTAGCGCCGACAGTGCTTCACTTACCAGATCTGTTATGTTCTGCTTGCATGTGAGCGCTGTGTGCGTCAGGCAGAGATGAAGTCAAAGAAGCAGTTGTTGTAATTCGTTGTTTTGTGGTTCAGAAAAAGAAATGTAAAGAAAACATGAATCACACCTTTTGATGATCCACATAATGATGATCTAACAAATACTGTGACAATATTCTAACAAAAGAGTCAATTCTGGTACGATAAAGGTTAAAACTATTACTCAAACAAAGATGACTTTATAATATCAGTAGGAATAGTTCAAATAAACACTTTACTTGTCTTTGCTCTAGTTTAAAACGATCCCTTATTGAAGTAAGTGAGAGTTGCAAGTTTAATTTGATTTTAAACCCAGTTTAGATCTTACGAATACTTGTAAAATATCAAAGTGCTCAACAAGAGAAATGCTGACAGTCTGTGTTCAGAAACCTCAAAACAAACCATTGGACTTGTGTAATTTTGTGACGTCACAATGAAGCACTCTCCGCCCTCAGCTTGTGGCATTTGGAATCTGCCCATTTCTATTCAGTCTCTACGGAGGATTATGGTTTTGCTTGTCCCCTCCAGTCGTCTCTTCTGCTTCTAATCTTTTAAAAGCTTTTCTTCTACTGATCGGTGGATTACTTTTTTCGTGCTGTTTTTAAGTTCCGCGTTTTGTAAATTGTGTTAATCCTGGACTGGAAACCAGCTATTATAATGGCGGTGTGTGGAAACTTGCTTACTCACAGTCCACGGACGATATCCGCCGCCTGGAGTGGAAGCAGGATAAGCTGCAGCTCACGGCTTTGTCTCCGTAGCCGCTGCCCGGGAAAAGCATATTTCTGACATAAACTCCCCCATATATGCTGCTGTCACGCTGCCGCTATTAGATGTTCCTACCAGGCCTTAAGGCTCTGAGCCTTTTTACCGATTGACTGTCCGACCCGTTCTCGCTAGTGCTCCCGAAGGAAGCGTGAGAGAGAGACATCAGACAGATTTGAGAAACTCACAACCACAAATATCTTGCTGTGGTTAGCAAAACTTTGAACGGACCTTCAGAAAAGTGTAAAATATGAAGCCAATTCCGCTCAGTGCTTTCAAATCAAACATTATCAGTGTGTCCCTTTGCTTAGAGCCTGTGTGTTCTTGTACTGTATGTCTGTATGTTTGGCTTCCATGAAGAAGTAAATACTTAATGTGCACTGTCATGTGCATGCTTTTCAATCAGCTGTGACCCTGTAAACTCATGGTCGGCTGCACCAGCTGCATCTGTCAGTGATAGAATTGCCTATATGACTATACTCCCTTTGCTTTTTTATGCGTGAAGGCTTTTTTGGGCTCTGAGGACGGCACTGTCAGTTAGTCACTCCTTTCAAATCACTTCAGTCCAGACGGTGAAAGAAGCACAAGGGGCCCCGAGGGCCCTTTAAAGGCTTTTGGAGTCAGACAGGAGAACCAATAAAACTCGGTGATGCTTCTGTGGACTTACAGCAAAATATATATATAAGGAATTCTGACGCACAAAACAACAGTGAGAGAAATTCACTTAATCTTACTGCCTTGGACACAGACTGCTGCATTCTTCAGTAATTGGTTTTCATTTCAGGAAACTGGGCCTTTTTGCATAGAACCAGCCCATTTACTGAGTGTGTCTAATTCTCAGTACAGTAAAAATCTCCCACTGGAATGTTAAACGGATATAACGCAGTGTAAATGCACTATATATATATCGCAGGGGTGGTTCAAGTGAGCTGAGGACACTGATGTAAGAATTCAGACGTTAACAGAGTTTCAGTTAACCAAGAGAGCAACTATTAACCGTTATAGGCTGTTAAGGGAGGCAGTTATTGACTCGCTGGATGAGACTGAGGATGACATTAAGTCTGCCACTCGGTGATATAAGTCATTACCAGCACTAAGATCCTGTTAACGCCATGTGATGTGAATGTGGCTCTTTTCCTGTCACATGTACGTTTGCTGCGCTCCTGTAAAACCGACTCATTTACACGTGTCAGATGTTTTATGCGTTGTTATAAATCGACGAGACAGGAAACGGGTTTTTAATGTTGCAGACCGTCCGTATCTATTTCTATAGGCAACATTTAAAGAAGTAGATGTTTTATACAGATGGGAAGGGCATGATGAGGGCTATATGGACACAGAAAAAGAGATGGTGCTTCCTGGCTTTAGTCAGTTGGAGATCCCTGCGATGATGAGAAGAAACATGTATAACCTGTAATACCCTAAAGATTTGATCCCAATCCTTGTTGGAGCTGTTTCAACCATCGAAGTTTTAAAATGGTGGCGACAGTGCTCATGTTAGTTGAGATAACCTCTGTTCTTTCTCTAAACCAAACTGGAAGGAAATTGTTTTGTTATTATTCAGTGTATCAAATAGGGGACAATCCATGTGTCGAATGTGTGCAGTCTGAGGAAGTTCATCCATGGCGACTGCATTAATTCATTTCCGTGCACTGAAAACTGGATTGAAACAGATGTTGATGTAGGCTGCATGTGCTGGAACGCAACCAATGGCGCCGCACTTGGCAAACACGTACCTGCTACTGCCAAAGAGGCAGTTATTCCTGTGCTGTGATTGCCAGCAGTGTGAATGCCAATGAAGGCTGTTACACAACAACAGCCTGAGGAAAATGATGCACTGGGACACGGTGCAGCATACAGTACTCACACGATACACGTTTTCATATAAGAGCTGTCCAGTGCAGCTGCATTTTGCAATTTAACAGAGAAAGATGAGCTGGATTTTGGTTTAGTGTCTCAATTTAGAGCGCGTTGAAACCAATTATTGACGACGTGATAGCTTCTCCTCACAGACGGCAGGCAATCTAGTCTGTGGAGCTGTGAAAGTAGAATACATTTTTGGTTATATGTTGTGCACGTTCACAGCAGGCTTGCAAATCTTTGTCATATTTCTGATGTTAACTTGATTAAGACACAAGTCTGAATCAGCCACTGACATGTAAACAGCAATTTCTGTTTAACTTAACCCCGAATAAGGTTGTTGCCTCATGTTGACTTGTATACGTCTTAATCGCAGAATAACATCCTATTGGAGTTTGCATCGTCGTACGGCCGTTACCTTAGAGACGCATGCACTGTCCACAGGATGGCTGGTGCTTTGAAGAAGTCACATTCCTGGGGTGGTATTGGATGTCAATAATCTGACTGTGCTTTGTATCATGTAAATAGGGATATAAATGGAATACACTAATAGCAACTCATGTAAACATCATATTCACAATAATGTCTTGTTTTTAAAAAAGTCAATAGTTGGAGTATTGACTTCAATGAAAACAAAGTCGCTGTTGAAAATGTGTATGTGCAATGACTACATGTCCAAAGCCAATGACAGAGACTCGAGTCTTCTCTGAAATGAGAACCTTTCAGCTGGGGCCGAGGTTGTGACCCCTGCTGGACTGCTCGTCTTTGAGACTGGCCTTGTATCCACCCGTCTCAACCTCAACCCATTCGGAGGGAGAGAAAGACATGCTTCTGCTGTGAAGTGAAGAGGGGGATGACGAAGAGAGAGGAGAGACGGGAGGAGGAATTTCAGTCCTTGTCTTTTGCGGAGGGGATGCTTTATGGTAATTTATTTATTTTTTGTATGTGTTGCAGCATGAGTGTCTGCTCACATCCCGATCCACTCCTTTTAATCATCCATCTGGCAAATCCCACTTTAATTATGAGCCACTCCTCCTTCACTCCCCAGACTCAATCAGAACCCATAAAAGAGCCTTTTCAGCTATAATGGGATTATTGATCGGGTGGCAGCCTTGAACTGAGACTTTTTTTAAGTGTCTGGCAATACAATATATGTGTGTCTGTCTGTGTGTGTGTGTGTGTGTGTGTGTGTGTGTGTGTGTGTGGGACAGAGAGAGAAGAAGTGAGCTTTGGTGGGTGCACGTATTTTTGTGCATGTGTCATGGTTGAGCGAGTGTGTTGTGTTGCAGAGGAAGGGGTTCGGGTGAGCCTGAATGTTTATGTGATGTAGTATCACCAAAAATGACCCCCCTAAATGTGTGTGTGTGTGTGTGTTTGTGTGTGTGTGTGTGTGTCAGCGCTGTCTGGAGCCTTCTCTCTGCATGCGATGGGCTGAGGAAACGAAGCATCAAATTACTCCAGTTTCAGTCTCATCAGGCGTGTGACATGTTTTACTGATGAGCTCAGAGCTTCTTTGGACTCGTCTCCACCAGAAGTTTCATTTCTCTCCTCTTCCTTTTATCTCAGACTTCAAAGTGGCTGTAAAAGAGGAAAAAAGGCAGATGGGTAGTTTATTTTTACTTTTATTGCTACCAGTAAATTTGGGAAAACACATTTCAGGTAGCCGGGAAGGAAAACGCGAACTGTCAAATAACTTTTGGATGCGCAGGTTGATTTCTTCACTGTTGTTATTAATATGGAGATTTATATTGTGGGTTTGCTCGCAGTCTCACAGCCGTCGATCAGGTTTCTTGACGGCACAAATCGATTTTAAATAACCTCGAATGTTATTGTTTTTCTTTTCACTCAGACCTGAATTCCTTTATTGAAAACATCAGTTATGATAATGTTGTGAGCAGTTAATGCACCGTCCACCGGCGCCACGATTCATAATAAAACAACAATAAAATGCTTAGAAAAGGAAACGTAACGGCGGCAAGTGTCAAACTTGTTTCTATCATAAACATATTTAATTAAACTCTGAACGCAGTCAGTGTTTATCCCTCAGTTAGTTTTCCAACTCTATTATCTCTCTCTGTCTGTTTTTATCTCTGTCTGTTTTTATCTCTGTCTGTGTTTCTGTCTCTTTCTCTGTCTGCCTCGGTCTCGGTCTCTCACTCCCTCTTTCTGTCTGTCTCTCTCTCTCTCTATGTCTGTCTCTCTCTCTCTCTGTCTGCTTCTGTCTCTCTCTCACACCGTATGTGACGTAATGAATTTCATTAAAATATTTTTTTCATTTTAATGTACTACTTTCCCTCAACATACGAGGATCTGTGCATCAGATCAATATGTAAGCATGACTCTGCACTTTTGTGTGTAGGTAAACTGATAGAAATCTGTCCACATGTTGTTTGTCTCTGTCCCGTTCTGGCTCAGCCCATTTGTTTCTCTTTCTGTGTTCATAACATTATTTGGTGTTATTTCAGCTCATCCTGCAGTACATTCACGCCTGCATGCGTACATTCAGAGACACAGAACAGACGGTACACACACACACACACACACTAACACACACTAACACACACTTACACACACTAACACACACACACAAATACACACCTAACCAAAGGGGTGAAGAGAGCGTCTGATGAATTTTAAAGCCAATGAAAGATTTAGGTATGCAGTGTACCCATGGTGCCAGGTTATGTCATGGTTTGGGTTTGACCTATTTCTCTCTCTCTCTCCTGCAATTAACCAACTTTTGAGAACAGTTTCCTGGCTCCCAGCGTCCTGCCTGGTTCCCTCGCTCCACTCTTTGAAGTGCTAATCTACTCGCAGGGTCTGTCGGCTAATGAAGCTTTAACCTTCAACTGACTATCGGAGCCTTGTGAAAGAGCAAGTGACAGAAAATAAATACTATTTGAAAATTGCACTGTAATTATATTTCCGCCTTGTGTTCGTTTGTGTGACAGTCCATCATGGTTCAGTTTTATTGACGACACATGTGCTGAGCTGAGTTCTTCAAGTGCAACATCAGTCTCAAGAACAATTATTCTCATGAATAAACTCAGACAGTTCTCGTGCACACAAATAAAACACAGAAGAGCAGAGAAGGAGTTTTTTTACAACGTAAAGGAAGCAAGACGATGCATATTTGTTTTTGATGAAAAGCAGGAGGCTGCGTGAACCTCAGTTCATCTAAACCAGGGATGCCAGGGTGAAATTGGACAGGGGGCCAGATTTTTTCAAGCAAGACCTCAGGGGGCCGGATTACACTTTCGGACTGAAAAGGCAAAACACTGACTCAACACATGGATAGGTAGGTTATTTGAAATTATTCATGAAGGCCTACACATCAATAAGAAATTGCATCGGCACCAAAATAGCCTCACAATGAGGCCTAAAATTACATAGCCTAAAGCAGGAGACAGTTACCCTTTTCCTATCCATGCAAGTAGCCTACATTTATAAATTAGAAATGCAACAAAATAGACTAGGTGCCAACAAAACACATTTCCTATAAATAACACAAGTGTAAACTGTTAATTACTTTTATTATATTTATTGAAGGCTTGCACATGAAAACAAGTCAATGCAAAATAAGGCCAATTAAAAGAAGGCCAGGCCAAGTAGGCCTAAACGAGTCACAGAAAGAAAGCGCCAGAATAAAGTAGTCCAACATTAGACCATGTGATTGAATATCCAGTAGGAATTAGTAAAACAAAACGGTTCTTGAAAAAATAGGCAAATATGAGCTATCTAAAAACTAAATTGGCTCAATAACAGATGAGGCACAATAACTTTGCCAGTCATCACCAGTCACCAACCCATATTTCCACACACCCATGTGCCTTTATGGCACTAGCCTGGCTATCAGTCAACCCCAGCCCCTTTTATTCCCTCCCCCCCATATCACACTGGAAATTATAAAATATATCATACTCTCTGTATATTCTTTGTATACATAAGTCTATATACACATATTTATACATGTGTACATGTTATAATTACTATTATTATATCACTATTACTATTATTATTATATATACTGTTGCTGCCATTATTACTATGTACTGCTTTTATATTGGTATAATTACTATCATATATAAATATATATTATGTTATATTATATACTATATATACTGTACTATTCTTATATACTGTCTAACAATAACATTACCATCTGTTTTTTATTCTTTCTACCTCAATATTTTTTATTTTATTCTATTGTATTGTATTTTTGTATTTTATTGTATTCAAATGTACCGGCTGCTATAGATTACTTTCCCTTCGGAAAGTAATCTATCTATCTATCTATCTATCTGTCTGTCCATCTTTTTACATATCCATCCATCCATCCATCCATCCATCCATCCATCCATTCATAACAACCACATATCAAGCAGTCAAACAGAACAGAACTCAACTATCAGTTCGTTACAATATGTATTAAAATAAAACGAACCTTCGTGTGTATCTCGACATTTGGAGAATACGGCTTGCTGTTTCTGTAGCGATGATGCTAGCTCGTTTAGCTTTTGAGTCCGGAGTTGCCCTGTGTACTCGCCGTATTTCTCGGCGTGGGTCTCGTAGTGTCGTTTGATGTTGTACTCCTTTAGTACAGCCACTTGTTCACGACAGATAAGACACACGGGTTTGCCTCCTACTTCCCAAAAGAAATAATTTTCTCTCCATCTATCCTGAAAGATGCGAGCTTCAGTGTCGACCTTCCTCTTATTTGACAACATCTCGATCAGCACTACCGGCGCTGCTGCAGCTGAGGCGGGCAGCAGCAACAGACCAACTAACGGAGTCCACCGAAAATTTTAATTTTTTTTTTTTTTTTTAAATTCCATCAAAATTAAATTAAAATTTATATTCTCCCCTTATCACCCTCGGGCCGGATGTGATGTACAGTCGGGCCGGGTCCGGCCCGCGGGCCGTAACCCTGGCATCACTGATCTAAACTCTACAGCAAATGAAAAAGAAAAGATTTGTCTACGGAGAAAAGAGAAGGGAAGGGTTTGTGCACTGATTAATAATGTCACGCAAAATGAAATTTTGTATGAAAAATAAAACCATTTTCAGAGGTGAACTCAGGGCGATGTCCTCAGATTTGCATCTAGACGAGATATGTGTTTCCTTTTTGTCTTTTTACTTCTGTCACATGTTATCAACCCGCTCCTGGTGAATTGCTCGGAGGATCAGCTGTTTTCTGTCATCGGTTCTTTTGGACTTTTTACTTCGGGGGGGCTGGCCAGAGAAAGTCCGTGGAAAGTCCGAGGGCTCTTACTCAGACATGTTCTCACATAAAGCCCCTGGTGAGAAAGTCTGGAGGTTCTTCGGCGTTCAGTGCATGGTTGAGAGCAGCTCAAGTGCGTTTTCATTATTATATGTTATTCTATTATTCATGTTAACCAGAGGGGAAACATCATTCTGTATTGACGGAGACTATAAGAGAGAAAGGGGCATCCCTCACATGCAGTGAATGGTACATGTTGCATAAGCTGACGTGGCACTGATCTAGTAATCAGATCAGTATGCTTGCAAAACCCTAATCCATGAGCAACTGCCTAACAGCAGCAGTTCAGCTAAAGGCACAACTACTGACAGGCAGAGGTCGACATGATCAGACGGAGAGTGAAGCATTGTTCAGACAATGCTCCCATGGCATTGTTCTTTCTTTTTGAATCCACACCCATCTCAGGGTTTTCTTTGAATCCCCTTGTTTCCCGGGCAGCTCCTCCTCGCAGCAGGGGCCGGCGCACGTGTACAAGTGTGCGTGTTTCTACCATGTATGTTTTATGACCACTATGATATTTCTAGGTCTCTAATGCTCACCATTGGAGGATGGGTGTGTGTTTGGAGATCAGAGTGGGACTGCATATCTTTCCACTGACACCTTGTTCACAGGACTTGATGGAAAACGATTGCAGGACTGTGCAGAGCAGACGGTTAAATCCACGACAGGGATCAGAAATGGCGCTTCAAAAATAAAGTGTGTTGCAAGCTTCCTCTTTTTTAGTGATATTTTCACTTTCTCTCGACTGCCTTAGGAAATATGCACAACTTCAGCAACCAAAAGAACCAGCCTTTGTTCCATTGACTGTATGAGTCTGTCTATGTCCCATCAACTAACATGGAGGAGGCAGGTTTTATAAACTATACCAGCAACTAGGTGGTGATTAAGATGCTTTGGCTTCAATTTTTGCATGCATTTGTGTCATGATGATCTATACAGGCAGAGTTTAGTTTAAATAAAATGAAGAAAGCTTGTAGACTCAGGTGACATTCAGGACAAAGTTGTGATTAGCCGTTGGAATTTTCTGTCAGTTTACTCTATGAGGGACAATTAGAAATCCAGAGAACGATCTGTAAATTAAGAAGTCCTGTTTTTCTGCTTTCCTACAATTCTCTGAATATCTGCTTTCTAAGATTTTCTATAATAAAACTATTAAAATAAACATCTGTAGGTTTTATTAACCCCAGAAGAAATGAATACGTCTGTTTTTAGTTCACATCAAAACTGTTTTTTGAGCTTAACCCAAATTAACGGAATCAGATCAGTGTGGTTTCCATGTAAAGCCAGGTGAACCTTGATAAATTATTCACATTCATACAGTTTACACTCACATCTTGCCCATGTGGTGTTATGAATGTGTGTTTGAGTGAAGAGAACATCAATAGAGAGGAGGACACTTTACTGGGAACATAATTACCTGTGGAGTGACGTGAAAGATTTAATCATAGACGTGAGTATTAATAAAACATCAACTGAGAGGCAGCTTTTTAAATCCGCTAGAAGCTATTTGGAGAGAGATCTAACTCTGAAATATGTCCGGCTGTATTTTTATTTTCTTTGACTGCGTGTTTCAATTCATGCAAAGCAGTTTATTTGGCAGCTCTCTAAACAAGCGGCTGGAACATCACTCCACGCTGTGTCCTCAAACCTCTCCAGCTCAAAGCGTCCACACCAGTGCTCCCACTCTCTCCGTGTGATGACGGTGGTTGTGTTGTGGCGTCTGTGTGTGTGCGTGTGTGATGCTGCAGTGAAGTGGTGCTATCCCAACAATTTTAGTTTTGCCCAGGTGTACACTTTGAGTTTTGCGTCGGTTTGAAATGAGTGACGGTGAGTCAGATGTTCAGATACATTTATTCCTGTTCATTCAATTTTAAACTCCACCTGTCCGTCATCATCCACGACTCCCGACGAGATGATTATTAAAACCAATTTGAGCACCGAAAATCTCGACTTGTTCTGAGTTCAGCTCCCGAGTGATGCCGCTTTTCATCCGACCCTTTTGCTCTGTGCTGCGTTTCATGTCTCGCACCTCTGCCGCCTTCAACTCCAACGAGAAAATGTGCTATTAAAAAGTTTGGATATACAGTATTTTTAGAAGAGTTACAGGAAGTTATTACTGGGCCATAATTTGTGTGCATGTGTGTGTGTGTGTGTGTGTGTGGCTGCGTCTCAATTAAGATGCGTGCCAGCACACACACCTACATCCATTGCTGTGAAGATGAAAGTGGAGCATTAAATGAGGATCTGCGTCGTCTGAGACCTATCCCGGTGTTATTTTAAACCTGGGGAATGTGTCAGGGTTACACTATCTAGGTAGCCTAGAATGAGAGCGACCTGTTAGCCCAGCCTGCACTTTGTACCAGTTGGTAAATTGGTGTAAAGACCTGAAAGTTGCTTCAAAGACAATCCAGCTCACAAACTCATCCAGAGTGAAACCAGACTGTGTGAGAAAGCAGATTTAGACCATTTGTTTGAATGTAGAATTGGACTTGTGGTGGTTCTGGCTTTAGTGGGATCAGTTCTGATCAGTCCATTGTCTCACTGGATGTTTCACATGCTGTACAGTGATGGCTGTCTTGGCGACTGCGGCTCAGCGGATAGAGTTGGTCATGCATCAACAGGGTTCGGTGGTTCGATCCCTGTCTCCCGATCTGCTGCTTCGGCTCGCAGGATGGTGTTTGGTAGAAAAGGGAGAGACAGAAATCTGTCTGTCAGAGAGCAGAGAGGTGAGAGAGACAGAGAGGTCAGAAAAGACAGAGCAGATAAAAATCCAGACTCCTACTATTTCCAAAGCAGCCCAGGGGAAACCGTAATTTACCTTCTCCAACATCTGTCCTCTCTCCCTGCTACTCACTTTCTCCCTCTCTCTCTCTCTCCCTCTCTCTCATTACTGTAGCACTTTCTCTCCTAATCACAGATCTTCCCTCTGTCCCACACTCGCTATCGATTCCCCTTCACTGCTTCTCTTCCACCTCTCCCCCCACCCATGACCCATTTCTCCCCATCTGACCTCGTCATCTTGGTAACACTGGGCCGACCCAGGTCCTCGACCACCTTCAATCCACTTTTAATAATTCATCTCAACACCCTGTAGTGGGACACACTTGGATCCAGTGTCTGTCTGTCAAGGACGACTGACAGAGATCGGAAAGAAAAGAGGGCAAGTGACATTATCCCCTAAGGTTAACTTTTGACTGGCAAAGGAACGTTTAAAACAGTTGCTGGTGAAGTTGAATGTGGTATTTGATTGCACACTTATAATTTTGCAAAAGTTTCCATATAAAAATATATTGCATGCGGGGATGTGGGCCGAAACAGGTTTTGCTGTGTATCTCAGCAATTCTACCTCCCAAAGTCTGATCTTCTGTCTGGGATTCTGTCTCGTTTACTAACTTTTATGGCTGAGTTTTAAATCCTATTTGAGCCTCAGGATGGTTTGAGCTTCAAGGCAAACTTCTAGGAAACGGAGTGCGAATACAAAACACACCAGAAATACCCATTTACTGCATGAGCAGAAGGGCGAGCAAACACTAGGGATGATGGCAAATTTTGTGAATGCAGTCGCAGGCTCAGGTACTTGCAGTTCATAACCGAACCCTAAACAGAGGGGGGTACATGACAAGAGCGGCCACAATTCTAAAGCACAGAGGAACAACAGTGGGCTTAAGTGCCATGTATACGCTCAGATCTGACAAGGCTATGAAACATTGCGAAGCATTTCCAGGAAAAATCAATACCTCCATCCTCACTGCTCTGTAGAACCAAGTATGTTGCAATTAACACAGAGCGCCACTGAGTTTGCAGCATTAATTTAAAAAGAAAAACAAGTGCAGCATTATATAAATGTTGTAAGAAAATAGCAACCCTTACAGAAACGATGTAAAGCCTTCTGTTACAGTCATGCTGGTGCATATAAGGGGAATTTTTTCAGCACATTTAATTTCAATAAATATAACCCTAGACTTAAAGTGAGGGATCCACTGCAGCTACAGTATGATTAGTAGAGACAATGGATAGGAGCCCTCATTAACAATCATTAAGAAACCTCAGACATATGGCTTTGTTTTTATGACTTTAATAATCAGTGTGTATCCTCCTACTCGATAAGATTCTTGGAAATTGTAACTTTCACATCTGAAAGCTTGCAGTATACTGCTCCCAGTAGTTTCTCTTTATAAGTGCAACTATAAAAATCGAAGTAGTCGGATTAGAAGATGAAGCAATAACCATTAAATTCTGATATAGACATAGAGAAGAAGTTTGAAAGCCAGAACATGTTTCATATTTATTTAAATGCTCTCCTTTACACCCGGGGACATTTATCACTTGAGAGCTTTATTCAACACACACACACACACATTGTGAGAAAGCACCACGCTAGGCAGAGCCCAGTGACACAGAGCCTGACATGTCGTTGGCCCTGCACCCAGGTCCACATCATCAGGGTTTGCTGCCAGACAGCCGACATCTTGTCCACGTCACACCAGCTCACGTCCCCTTTCGACTCGGTAACAGGAGCCGCTCAAGCCAGAGAGCGTCTCATTCGTAGTCCCTGTGACTGAGCCTGCTGGGAATCCTACAGGAAATATATGAATCATGTGCATCATATCCATCTATATCCATTTTTTAAATTCCACATGTTAAAAGCAATATAACACTGTGAAATGAATAATTTCCCCTCTAATTTTCAAATCTGCTGTGTTTTCACTTATTAATACATACCCTCTATAATTTGGGTCAGTATTTAAGCACATTTGATATTCGAGTACTTTCACATAAAATTAAATATATGATATGTAGCATTTCTTTATTAAAATGACAAACACTCCCATGATCTCCTGCTGCTTCGTGACGTCATCACACTAGCTCTTTTGCTATTGTTTTGATTGAGAGACCTTCAGCCCCAAAGTTGCATATTATACGTTTAAAGCAGTTGTGT
This sequence comes from Limanda limanda, assembly GCF_963576545.1. Taxonomy (NCBI): domain Eukaryota; kingdom Metazoa; phylum Chordata; class Actinopteri; order Pleuronectiformes; family Pleuronectidae; genus Limanda; species Limanda limanda. The sequence goes on from NC_083652.1 coordinate 17,007,109, forward strand.
GAGAACTGTAGATATAATTTTACGGTCTGGCCCTTAATATGTTTATGCTTTGACGCTTAAATTGAATTTTAATTGAGTAGTTCAATGAGTAATTGGGTGAAATAGATCCTCACTAGATGAGCTGTCACATACATGCACTTTAAGTGGTATATGTCAAACTTTCTCAGAGGGATATGAATATAAAAATATATCACAAACATTTCCTCAAGTATCCTAGTTGAGTGTGTTGAATTTTCTACGCAAAGCCATTGTGATAACTCCCTTGATCGACATTTGCTTTCATAAATACTAATAACTTAACGATGCGACTCGCGCTCGGTTCTCTCACCACCAGTCTAACCAGAATGCGCTAATATCAAGGGAGAGATAAGCTAAATCATTAACTGGTGCCTGTGCAATCGTGTATTTCAAAACTACCAACGGAATTAAATACTGTCGAGGCTCATACAAGAGATAAGATATGGCTGGATGAAACTTTAATGAGCCCTGTGGGGGGTAGTAGATCGTGGCAGCATCAAACCGCAACAGGATGAAATATGAAAGGAATACAAGAAAAAAAGAAGAAAAAAGAAAAGGGAGAGTCAGTTCTGGAGCACTTACGCTGAGAAAGTTGAAATGTCAGAGGTGAGCGGGTGGGAGGGGTCGTCTGAGAGCACGCGGCCCACCAGACCTTCCAGGGACCCGGCAGCCGTGCATGTCAACTCTAATTGCTTGTCAGTGAAGAACAAGCTGAGGTGGTTGCACTGGGCTCACCATGACGATAGCCAGACAGTTGAGGAGTAGAAAAAGATAAAAACCTTACTAACTCATTAACTTTTAGCCGAATACAGAGAAGATTCTTGATAGAAGCCTTTCAGCTTTTCACCGAACCAGAGGGAACAGACGCTCGGTCTCCTCATGAGATGCAGAGTCTCAAGGTAACGCTTATCACAACACCAGATAAACAACTCCTGGCACAAAACATAAAAAAACCTCTAATCTAAAGGATTCCTTGAGAGGCCTTTAGACCTCTTAGGTCAGCAATCCATTCGTTATCTATACCGCTTTGAGGGGGGGCGTAGAGGAGCTGGAGCCAATCCCAGGCGAGAGGAGAGGTTCACCCTGGAGACAAATGCCACCATGTAGAATCAATATCACCTATTTCATTTTTCAATTGGAAATAGAAAAAAAATTGCAAACCGAACACATTAGTTGATTTTTTTTCAGAAGCGCAGACACAACACCTTCCATATTAAGTAATCGTTTAAGCTCCTCTGTTTAATTTGAATTACGCCCGTGAGCTTGAGCGTGTGTGTGTGTGTGTGTGTGTGTGTGTGTGTGTGTGTGTGTGTGTGTGTGTGTGTGTGTGTGTGTAGGTGGGTGGGTGGCAAATGTTGAACGGTCTTGGCTCTTGACATGAGAGAGTAAAATGAGGCACTGGCTTGTAGTTCCTTCGGGGGAGACAGGTGCTGAAAGAGCACTGGTGCGTGTCGAGTCTCAGATAATCTGGGTCTCTTTCCAGTCCGTGCCTGCAATCTTCCACCAGCTGCAATTGTGGCTGACGAATCTCGTCATTTTCAGGATGCTAATTGGCTGAAGTAGCAGTTAGTTAAGAGCCTAAGTGTGAGATAATGCACTTCACAGTGGGGGAGGGCAAGGGGGGGGGGATCTGTGCTTCTGGGACATCAGAAGAGAAGGGCAGGGGGAAGAGCAGGCAGGAAAAGTGGGAGAGAAGGATAACACTGGTGGCTTTCAAGAGGTAAATAGTATTTATCATGTATTTTATTTGGAAGATACTGAATCCCGGTTCGAATCCCGGTTCAGCCGACTCTTTCTCCGTGGCGTTTGCATGTTCTCCCCGTGTCTGCATCGTCCAAAAGACATGCAGGCAGGTTTAGATTACTTGGAAAATTGGCGACCTGTCCAATGTCAGCTGGGATTGGCTCCTGCTCCGACGACCCTCAAAGGATAAGTGGTGTGGATTGATGGATAGATATATCATGGATGGATGGATGGATGGATGGATGGATGGATGGATGGATGGATGGATGGATGGATGGATATATGATAGATTGATGGACGGATGGACCTCCAAAAGACTATATGTGGATGACAAGTCCTTCAACCTGAAAGACCATATAGGTTGGTAGGTACATTTGATTGAATGAATGAAGGTAAATGGTGAATAGACTGTATTCCAGAATTTATCAAGTCTAACAAAGACTCAAAGAGCTTTACAAGAAGAGTCCACTTCCAAATGCGGAGTGGAGGAGACAGGGATCGAACCACCAACTTCTTAACGTGCTGGTGAATGCCCATTAAAATCCTGCAGCACCACACAAGCTCAAACTATTGTCCTCTTTGAAGTGAGATGCAAGGAAAACACTGTTAAGTGATGTCGCCTTCACATTTTTTTCCTCCTGCATTTCCAAGCGTGTTTGTCAAAGTGTTTTTCTGTGCCGTGCACCTTCGGCATTCAGTGGAGGCCCGAGTGGTTCCACTGGGAACACACAGCACCAGCACACCTCCTGCAATTAGCTGGGACGATCCATGTGGCGCTCTCACAGTATCTCTCCATCATCTCTTGGAAAAATCCATTTATCTTGTTTTTGCTTCTGTTTTTAGTGTAAATTCTTTCTTTTCCCTTCCCCCTGTTGGCCTCTTTTCCCCTTTTCCTCTGTTCATCTGAAGCTGTTGCACCTCGTTTCCCCCCCCCTCCACTTCCTTCACTAATTGCATCCCTTCATCTATGCTGTGTTCTGCCCCTACACCCTTGCTCCCTCTGTCTTTATCTCGAGTCTCCACATCCTCCGTTTCCTCCCTCTTCATCACTGTCACTCAGTCCTGTTTTTTCCCTCCCTTCTCCCTTGCCCTCTCCTTTTCTGCAGCGAGAGTCTTCTCAGAGAATAAAGCGATGACAGAGGCAGAGTTTAGTCGTCGCCATGAGTGAGAAGATGAGAGAGGGGAGGAAAAACAAAGAGCTCTCTTATCTCTCTCCCTTCTGCCACCCTCTAGTCCCTCTGCTCCCACTGCTCCCTCGTTCTACTCCTTCCTTCTACTCTCTCTTTAACTCTTATTTATTTTCATGTGCCTGTTTTCTTTCTGTCTCTGTCTCCAGGTTGTTGATGGGGACGGATTTTCTTGACCAACACACCATCAATTCTCACTGTCTATCTTTCTCACACACAGACACTCTCTCTCTCTCTCTCTCTCTCTCTCTCTCTCTCTCTCTCTCTCTCTCTCTCTCTCTCTCTCTCTCCCTCTCCCTCTCCCTCTCCTTCTGTGTTTCACACATTTTTCCTTTTAACCGAGATTTAACAGGAAGCGAGGAGTTTCATAACATGCTCGTCTTACATCTGTTGTCAAGTCCCGAGAGTTGGTAGCTTCAGAGCCGTTATGGCATCTGTACTGTGAGCACAATGCTAATGCACCACTCATGCGGATAGCAGCTCAAAAGGGAGAGAATGATTATATATTCTTATTTTAAAAAATGTTGAAAGATGGGGTTAGACTATTCTTGCTAAAATTGACTAAATTCTTTATGTGAATATGGATAAACCTCTCACTATTGTGTGCATCAGGCCTGGGTTAGATAATAATGTTAAATATGGCCAGGTCTTACTGAACCTTTGCCAAAGCTACACTGTATTTAAGTCTATCTAAGTCAGAAAATACCATGCTGGGTATCACACAGTGATAAAGTGATACTCATGTTTGCAGCTTTGTCCTCACGTGAATGTAAAATAAGCATATAGAGTCTTATTGGCTTTCCCCCTCTACTTCCTTTACCACAGAGTCATCACAAAGCAATTTGGATTTAACGACCAGCGAGGCGAATGTGAATTTGTTCAGGTCCTTTTTCCAGTGAATACAAACACTGTTAATAGTATAAATTCCCTGTACTACATTGTACATGCTTAAGTCTGCAGTATCAGTCACAGAAAGAAAAAAAAACAATTTCCATCCTTGCCATGGTTCCACATAAAGAAGTGGAATCAGCACGACTAATGTGGAATAGATGGCGAATGCGGATGAATGTCTCTTAGGCCTTGTGGCGTTAAAATCATTACATTTTCTGATTCTCAGGCGCTGAGCTCAGGGTCTTAACTCTGAGCAGCTTACAAGTGAATAGAACAAGTCGGGGAACCTCTGGTGTCATGGTTCTGCTGCAGTGCGTTGTTATACTGACACGTGTGTATTCTCTCAGCCAGCACCTGTGCACTGTGTTAAATGTGACGTGACAATATCGGCGATCGGAGGGTGACGGCGACACGGAAGGAGATCATTCAGACGAGGGCAGGGAATGACTCACTCTGTGGTATCTTATGTCATTATGTAATTTCTTCATTACGCCTCTCCCTCATTGCTCCCCTCACTTTCTCCACTTCTCCCCCCTTTTCTGTCTTTCTGCTTATTTTTTTCCTTATTTTTTTTTTTTTTTGCCCGCAGCCAGGCAGCGCCCTAGTTTAGCAGTGCAGAGCGTTTGTTGGCATCACCCCCCCCCCCTCTCCCCAAACAAAATAATAATAATAATAATATGCAGTCAAGGGAGAACACAAAATTCAAATCCATGCATGCCTCCATTTTAAGTAGCTCAGGTGCACATGCTCGGATGTTAATATTGGCCGTGCAAGTGTTGTTGAAGCAAATGTAGAAAACTGTCTTCACCCACCCACAAACAAACACACACATATATATATACACACCCTGCTTTACTTGCATTGTTGCATGACTGCCAATGTGCTCTCTCTGGAGCACAGGATATTGAGCTTTGAGGAAAGCACACCTGCTCCCCGACGCTGGGGATGCAGCTTGCGACAAGTCAAGCTCAAACTTACTGTACGTTCATGTGAATAATCTATTTATATACAGTGGCTACATTCACCAGCTCCTATTAATATCTCTATTATTTTTAGAGATTGGTTCTTTATACACTAGTTTTTGTGAGTTGTATGAAATGTATCAGTATAATAAAGACGTTTGGAAGAAAGAAAGATTAAATTATTGTAGTTACTATGAAATATGAAAAAGTGAAATTTAAAAACACGAGGGAAAGGTGTCCTTTTCTTTATGACGTTATTACACAGTCCACATTTGTCCATAAAGTTATTCTCTCCCAATCAGAATGAGTCGTAAAAACTTCTTAGTCAATCAGGTAGATCCTGTCACAATAAAAGAGAGGATACAAGCGGTGAAAAGGACGAACATCGAGGAGAAGGATAAAGAAAGGGGACGACAGTATAAACGGATTAAAAAACAGCTGGAAGTCTCACTATGTGCATACATGTGTTATTTGTATGTGTAAGAAAACAAGTCATACGTGAGTCACTCAGTTGTGTGAACCAGCGCCGACTTTCAGCGGACCCATGTTATAATATGTTTTGTATAAGGCCGTTATTATTGACTGTGACTCATTGCCTGGATTTACTGTTGAGTCATGGTTTAATAAACAGAATCAATATGTGGTGGGAATAATAAACTGTCAGTCCAAAAGCACTTGGTTGGTAAGTTAATATACAAGTGTAAAATTAAAAAAAAAAAATCTTTTGTGGTGAGACTGAGTCACTTTGCTGACAGTCTGAATCATAATGAAATCCACCTGCAGTGATTTCATCATCTCTCCAGGCATGAGCATAGACTGTACGATGGACAATGCGTCCCAACTCCCCCCCCGCCGTCCAGAAACAAAGCCCAAATGTCCCAGATACAAATACCGCCATCTTCCTCATCTGGGGCCAGAGTCTGCACGCTCCGGGGGGGGATGAAGCCGCGGTAGCAATGTCCCACCCATATGTTTCACCATGTGAACTTATTGAAGCTAAACTTACTAGAAACATTAATACTTGAACATCTATCAGAAGTAATAATGATGATAAGAACTACAGAAGATGACATAGAAAAGGGTTCATGCTTTGAAGTGGTAAGGATTTATGACCAATACTGCAGCTTGCCAGCAGGTGGCGATCAAGACGCTTTGGGATTAACTTTGGGGAGAACGCCACAGTGGAGAAGACATTTATACATGTATGAGATATGAGATAGTAAGATGTTTATAACCCACAGTGCATTGCTTTCCTCCCCTGGAAAGAGCTTTTGTCAAAAAAAAACTTGAATTCCACAAATATAATTTTAATTCTTTATTTTCTAACAAGAGGTTGCTTGTATACTATTTAAAGGTGTTTTTTTTTTCTTCTTAAGCTGAATCTTATGTTGGAGTGAATGAGCCATCATGTGGAAACCCCGTCTTGTTTGCCTGCAGGACATATTACTCACAAGAGCACACACACACACACACACACACACACACACACACACACACACACACACACACACACACACACACACACACACACACACACACACACACTGTGGAACATTTTGTTTACTGTAAATTAATACAGATCATAATGAAGAAACACCAAAAAACAACACAATACACTAGGTTTAGCGCATCCCATTAATTTACCTGGTACATTGTGTGCTCATCTCGTGCTCTATTTGAAAGATGCTCACAGATTTGATACATTTTAATGAAGCCTTTGTTTACTATGGTTGCACTCTGGGTTGTGTAATAGCATTATTCATCATCACAGTGCTGCAGATCTCTTGCTCTTGATGAGGTGTTCAAATTGCTGCTCAGCCACCAGCACAAGGCGGCTGTCTACTCCTACACATTGGAATAAACAAACAGATTTTATTGCACTATATGTCTGTGCCGTCCAGGACAGTGCAAGTTACAGATTGATTATTGTTACCTCTGCCAAACGGGTTTATGTTTTCATCCTTGTCCGTTTCTTTGTTTGTCTTGTCGTGTCTTTCAAGCAGCAGTGTCTTATCGAAGTCGGTGTTTGAAGAGAGGAGACCGCAGACCCAGTACTTACGATATAACAGAGTTTATTATAAGAAGTTCACAGGTCAGAACGAGCTCTAGAAACTCGGAGATATCACACCAGCGAATAAGTGAATCATTAGAATCAAAGCCCATAAGATATTAACGTCATAATGTTTTATAACCATGTTCAAAACATCTCTTAGTTAAATATACTACAGTGTATAAGTAAGATTACGTAAAAACTCTACTGGACAGATTACCATGAAACTTGGTGGAGGGCAGCAGTATGAGTCAGGGAAGAACCCATCAAATTTTGGAGTTGGGGCGTTTTTTTACTATCTTTTCATCTGGTCTTTGTATCTGTTTCCCTATAGTACAGTATGTCCCATAGTAGAACATCTCTCTTACTCTACCGATGTGTTGAGGGTTTGAAGGAAGAATGGGAAACGCGTGATGTGGTTTAAAGCAAGTAACACAAAATGAACGATTTTGTCATTTCTCATCTTGTGACATTTGATCATTGTCATTGTCATTGTCTCCTCAGTCCCAATGTGTCCTCCACACGTCTAAGAAAATGAATGATGGAGTAAATAATCCACATCTTTCATGCTAATTCCTGCCGCTGCCACGGCCGATCACTTGTCCCTCTTCACTCAAGTAGCACTTTACTCGACTCACTGTTTGTTCATCCTCTGTCTCTGGTCAGAAGTCAGTGTCCTGTGGGCTGAATTCATTTATCCCGAACGATCAGCAAATCAAAGGGTCACGCCACAGCGCCTGTTACTCACTTAACAATGCAAAGATGAATGGACGCTGCTCTGTTTGGGCTTTAAGATGTCTCCAATTTTTTCTTGCGACTCTCCGGTGCTGCCGCTGATCTGTTTCAATGTTCACAACAATAATTTAATCATCTTTATTGCAAACGACAGGGATCAGGCTCAGCCCTGAAAACCCTCTTACACTCTCACACATGCCTGACACATTTTTTTTTACAATTGAATGGATTTACACAAAGAAAAAAAAAAATAACATACATGTACATAATCGGATATTTACACGTTTGCAGAGAGGTGCTGGAATATTTTCAAAGAATGCTACATTCAGATCTGTTGTGAACCAACGCCCGAGCGGTTTGGAGATTTGCAGGTTGCACAACAGCCTTGATATGTTGTTCATGCTTCATTCATGAATTTCATGCTCTGTTCATTGCAAGTCGAATACAGACTCGCCTGCTCGTGTCTTCCACTGCATCAGCCTGGCAGGTGTGTACGCTGATACAAATATACAAGGTTAAGCCGCAGCTCTTTTCAAGATGATCGTCTATATATAGCTGTTAACGGCACATAGGTCAATGACGCATTCTGTATTACTTCCTTGATTTGTGTTATATTTAAAAACCAATTCCCTCTATGGGAGTAACTTTGATGGAAGGTCATTTGAAACGTCACTAAATGACAGGAAGCTCCTTGTTTCTTGAAATGCAACCGTAATTTTAGAAAATTGTAAAAATCCGGTTAACTGTTCCTGTCAAAGATTGACATGCTGGTATCACTCACTGCTCATTAAACATTTTCCAGTTTTCTTCTTGCATATTTTATTACTCTGGGACGCTCAGGACATAACGGAGACATATTTATGACATTCCTCTTAAATTAAATTAAATGAACTGGCCACAGGGGAAAGAGCATCACGTTTTCAAACCTCCAACCCTTGCAATGTGAATGGAGAGTACTTCTGTAGTGCCTTTATGAATTTTTGTTACACGGCCAATCAGGGGAAATGGTGATATCGGTGTCATGCCCATGAAAACTTTATACTGTACCTCCTGAGGTACAGCAGCCCAATGTTCGAGACATTTTTCCATCGCACAGCTCAGGGCTGAGCTAAGTGCGACATTAATCTTCTATAACACAAAGCAAATCTTCTCATTTGTTTGAAACAGTGTTCCGCACCTATTCTTCGTCCCTCTCGCTCCATCGCTGTCCTCCTCCTCCTCCTCCTCCTCCTCCTCCTCCTCCTCCTCCTCCTCCTCCTCCTCCTCCTCCTCCTCCTCCTCCTCCTCCTCCTCCTCCGATTCTATCAAGGTTTCCCTTCAGGCTTGCCGAGGGAAATCCTCAACAATGTGGGATGCAGTTAGGCATCTGGAATATTCAGGACTCACACATAAATAGTGAGCGCTGCACATCGCTCTCCCAAGTGGGTTTGTAGGTCTGCTTTCCCTGAAATGCACCCGCACACCCACAGAGAAGTTAAAACATGAGCCGTTGGTATAGTTCCCAAAACATAAGGACGAGATTTCTGTTTCCCCCGTAGGATAGTTCCAAGCCATCTGTGATTTGTCCATCCATCCGTCCATCCGTCCATCCATCCATCCATCCATCCATCCATCCGCTCATCACAGAAAAGCAAAACTAATCAAAATCTTGCATTAAACGGGATTAAACACTTCATGCCTGGCTCCACTCCACGCACATGAAGTCGGCCATGATGGCTGCCGGCTAAACGGTGAGTGAATGAACCTCAGGACTGTTGGAGTCATCACAGAGAGAGATATGAATCTGATTGTGATGCCTCCAGTTTGTAAGCACAGCAAGCAGGTTGCTGCTGAGTCATCATTCTGGTACGGCTGTTCAAATTAGGATCCAAACACAGAGCAGGAGTCGGGGGAACAATTTTAAAAGCAGTTTGTTGCAACTTTGCATGTAGTTGGTTGTGGCTTGGCTGGAGAGGTTTGGGGTTTGGCTTTGGCTCAGGGAGTCTGAGAGCAACAGAGCAGTGAAGGCTGCAAATTGAGGCCAAAAGTCTCGAGCCGGCTGGAGAGAAGTAATACAGATTGCTAACAGCTGAGAGAGTCAGAGACAGGCAACAGGTGGGTAGGAACTGTGGACCTGTGGTAAAAGCAGGAAATCATCTGGGTTCAGATGAGGATGAAAACTTGGTCGTGGCGACTGCACCACCTTGTAAAATTGATTGATCCGGAGTCTAGATGGATGAGCTGGGTTTGATGTTGCAGATGATTAATGAGATGATTATGTTGACCATGTGCTCAGGTTCCCACACACATGGAAATTGACAGACTAGGGACAAATATTAAAAACACAAGTAAAGAACTAACAGTAAACGGTAAAAAAAAAAGCGAGAGGCAGAGAAAACAAATGTTCCTTCTTTCTCTCGTAACCTTCTGAGTCTTGCTCCTCTCACCCTGAGTCTCCTCCTTATCGTCCACTCCCCATTTATTCTCTTCACACATCCATCTCATGGTGCTTTTACTCTTCATGCCTTTCTCCTTCATCCCAATCACTTCCTTCTTCACTTCCTTCTTCTTGCCAACTTGAAGTTTACTTATATCTCTCTCTGGCCTCTCTATTCAATTCCCCACTGCTTTGCCTCGTACATGTTTTATGCATCATAGGTTCCCATGTTCCTCGTGATCAAGAAGCCATTATGATTCCAGCCTGCAGCGGCGATGCATTGTTGCCATGACAGCAGCACTGGTGCAAGTGGGAAGGCCAGAGGATAGCAGATGCATTAATGGCGGCACATATATATATTGTGCTTTGATCAAGAGCGAGGCTTAACTTGGTGATCTCGAATGTCAGAAACTGTAAATGCTGAACCCACAGCTTCCCCCACAATGTATGCATGTGTGTGTGTGTGTGGCTGTGTGTGTGTGTGTGTGTGTGTGTGTGTGTGTGTGTGTGTGTTTGGCTGTGTGTGTGTGTGTGTTTGTGTGTGTGTGTGTGTGTTTGTGTGTGTGTGTGTGTATGGAGGAAGAGCGGTTCTCCTTTAACAGATAGTGAGCATGTTTTGTCAGAGTTCATGATAGCAAATACGAATCTGAAATTTTTGCAAATGGAAAAACCGTTGTGACATTCTAACCAGAGGAAAAATCAATACACTGTACAAGATGCAAAATAATCCATAGTAGGTGTGAGATGTCTGAATGCTGCAAAGCAAACCTAAGGATCTGTATCGCATGAAACACGTGTTTAGGACTGCAGTTATCATGGTGCACTGCATGTCACGAAAAGGTGTTCTTCTTTTATTGGTTACCCATTTTTTTCTATTCTTTTGATAGAGGGCATATTCCTGAGGCCTACATTCTGTGATTTTTGATTCAGCAGCGGAAAGAGGTGATGGCAGGGATTTTAACACAATCCTGAATGTGTGAAAACACTGGAACAATCGCACAATACAATTCGTACTTTTAAAAAATATTCACATATTAATTGATAAATAAAAAACAACTGTTTCCTGTGTTGTGTGCTTGCAAGAAATTTGTATTCCTCCTATATGTAAAAAGCAATAACTCGAACCCAATTCCCAGCCTCTCATTGGCCCAAAACTGGCAGATTCACAAAATTGCTGAACAAACCAGGTAGATAATAAACTATTTAACAGGTCCCAGGTGGTTAAAATACGCAGGGTTTCTGCGTTTTTAAATAACCATAGCATGTAAGAGGATGATATAACACCATATGCACTTTAATGGGAAAATACTGATCTGCATATGCAATATTAAAATCATCATCCCCCCCCCGGAGATAAATCCTGTCTGATGGGGGCTTTACTTTATCCACTGCACAGTCATTTTCCATTTCAATTACAGAAATGTAACTCATGCAACATGCACACAGGGTTTTCAAATGTGTTTGCTCATATGTCTCATCTCTATCTATCAATGTCCTAATAAGACAACATGACAGGCATTGATTGGTGACAATGTTCAAACCTGATCTGCTTCAGCGAATGGCTGTTGATTATCTATATACATAGATTATCTGTTTATTGAACATTTACAGAGAAATGTACTTTTTGTCAATTAGAGACATCGGCAACTGATTTAACTGATTTACCTTTTTCATCATAAATTATGTATTTCAACCAATTCTGAAACTTGTTATAACATATTTGAAGCTTCAATTGTTCAGATTTCGGTCCAGATACCGGTCATGTTGACCCTTTCCTCTCTCGGAGTATCAGAGTCTATCACCAAAGAATACCTTTGTCAATAATACATTTTCAGTGGTGGACCTCATGTTTGTGAGATGCTGCTGTTTGGAAATAGGTCTCAAATGCCCTTTCTCCACATCTGCCCAGGGCAGGTTAATACGTTATTTTTCTGTAAAGAACATTAAGGATTGTGATTCCATTCATGCCCTCGATGACGTTATTGCAGAGGCTTCAATCTGACATTTCATTGACCTCAATCACCGAGGTAGCTGCACTGCTCTTTGTTGGTCACGTCACCCAGTTTCTGTTTTTGCCTGAAGCACAGAATGTATGTAAAGAGGGAGTACACAACAGTATAGGCTATAAATCTGGCCTCCTCCGTGTAAGTGGTTGGGACATGGAGCAAACTGTAAATGTTCTGGAGGATGGTTTGTATAGTATTGCTCTGACCTCACTACCATGGCTCCAAACCACGAGATGGCAGCATTTGTGTCTAGGATAATTTGGCTTTGTTTCTGGATAGGGGGAGAAAGTGGAGATTCACGTCCATCTCCATCTTCATCACACGTCCTGCTCCTCTTCACCTATTCTTTTCGCCTTTCCTCCAATCAGGTGCTTGCTCGTTGCTAAAACGATCTACTTGGTTGCTGTAACTGCTCTTGAGTATCAACTTACGTAGTGTCTGCCCTCGGTCTCAGCTGGAAACCATCCAAGTTCAATTCATCACCACTCAACCACGTCCACTGGCCTTTGCCTAATCTTATCGGGTGGATGAGAAATAACCTTGGTACTGGTGATATAGTGGTCAGTTAGGGAGGCTTAGGTGCTTTGCTCCATTTAGTTCCAGACGTTCTATTGCTTCATATCCTCTTCCTGTGAGGCTTTAGGACACGGATACGATGTCATGCATGAGCAGCCGTAAACGACAGTGGTCTAAACGTCAGCAAGTGGAAAACAAATATAGAAACACAGACAGAAGGTCGGGAAGGACAGAGAGGAAAAAGTAAGACTGGGGTAAAAAAGAAAGATACAAGAGAGAGAAGTTGAAAAGATCTTCTCGAGGCAAACATGAATTATAGATCTAACCTGAGAGATCAAACCTTTCATTCCTTTCTGTCCTCCCTCTCACTCTCTCTGCTCACTCGGCTGCCTCCCTCTCCAAAGTCGGGCCGCATGGATCTTCCTCCTAATAATGCGGTGCATCCAAGGTGATTTGTGTTTCGGCGTGTGTGACTTTCTCTTTTCTTTATGGCTGTTTAAAAAAATAAAAAAATAAAAAAAGGAGACCTGGAAGGAAACGAAGATCAAGTGCAGCGCCTCCTCAGATCTGTCTCAGCTGTCTTCTCCACTGGCCTCTCTTCTCCCTTTATTCTCTCGTTCTGCCTCCTCCTCCTCATCTTCCTCAGTTATTTTTATCTTCTATCATACTTTCAGAGCAAATAGTTTCTTGTTTGAGGCGGATATAAAGTAATACGTACTACGCAGCATTATATATAGAATAGACTAAAATTGTAAATTAAATGCACTGTATCCAGTATAATGGACACTCTGTATAACGAATATGTATCTTCAAATCCTACCAAGAGTGAACGAGCATCATCGTGTTCAGCGGCGCTTCGCAAAGTAGTACAGCTGCTTTTAGCAGGTTGCTCTTATGGTCACTGAGAAATCATCTGTCCCACTCACATGTTCACAGGGTGAAGCTCGCCGAGGAGCGGCGTCTGTCTGTAGTTGTGTTTGTCTCATCTCTAAGCCCCGTGTGAAGTGGAGTGGAAACGGTGCTCTGCTCAAACAGGCCAAAACTTCTCTGCACTACACTAACTGTGCTCCAGGGAACGAGCCCGGACCGGAGGGAAGGAAGTGAAAAAGAGACAAACTGAAGGAAATTAGGGGACGATAACAAATACTTGGATTTGAGTTGAGAACAAAAAAGAAGGTCGAGGGGGAGAGAGGGAGCGTGGAGAGAGGAAGATGGAGAAGAGAAAAGCAGACGTAAATAGATCAAGAGTGTTGTCTTGTTTGTGGTGAACACTTTGTCTGTCAAATTCCATGGAGGAAAACTGCATGTCACTGTAAACAAAGACAGACTTTTTCTTTCTGAGGGCCAGCTGTTTCTGCATCTGCATGTGGCCACTTAGAGAAAAAACCAGTGCATCTAGCGTCTGGCATCAGAGCGCTCTGCCTTCTTTGTGCTTGGAAATCTCTGAACTTTTTGACAAGGCGCTGGTGCAGTCACTGTGGCTCCTCATCACCCTGGTTACCAAGAAAAATGATCCCCGATCATCTAATTGTCCAGATAAAACCATCCCAGCAAAGAGAGCAAAGCCAATTTTATGGAAGCAGATTCAGACACTGAATCCCTGTACGAGATATAAGTGTGTTGTCCGCTGTGTAATCAACACACAAGGCATCAACTTAAGTCTTTTCTCCATGGCTGTTTGATTGAACGGCGTCAAGCTCATAATACCAGGCATCCTCCAGTCGGTGCTTATGGTGGAAAAAAATAAAAAAATGAACAGATGTCAAACACGGAGTAATAAAAAAAAGGGATAATGCTGGTCTATCGGGTGGTGAAACATTTTCAAGACATTGTTGTCATAGAAACAAAACCCATGGCACGACTTCCCACTAGCCCTGCCAGCACTTTCCTGCCAGACGAAAACGCTGTATGGACACACACACACACACACACACCTTCAATACAAATACACTAAAAGAAACAATGCATATTCCACCTACACTGTTGTAAACGTCTTATAGAATTGTGAAGTTATTTTTACTGCAGCACTGAGGCTGAATGTGTGATCTAATCCCACATCGCTTGTCATCTGTCCTGCAGTAAAAACACGCCTTAAGATAAACCATTATGTGTCAGAGCATTACTGAAGTGTGTGATGTCTACTATGTCATATTATCTAATGTCAGTGGTCAGCTATAGACCCTATAGACCGTAAATAGTGGAGGACGTGCCTCCACTTCCTCCCAGTTACCACAAATGAGGCCAAGAAATCTGCTGCCATCTTTCGGAGCGACTTCAGTGAGGTCTCGCAAATACACACTTGACCAAGTCATTCTCATCTATTAATTATGGTGTTAATGTTTTTTACTGCGTCAAAGATATAACTCAAATTTCATTCAGTAGAGCTCCAACCTCTGCCAAGGCCCAACAGTCCTTTTAAAACTAATCAAAGTCTATGAATCATTCATGGATGAAACAGTAAAAATGTTGCAATAAAGAAAGTTTCAAATACATTTCTGGATCCGCCCCCCTGATCCGGATTGGCACCAAATTTGAATGGGTACTTACCTGTACGGTACCCGATCCTTCCAAATTTTATTGTTTTCGTGAAATCATAGAAATGAAAAGAAAGTTCTGTCCATCTAGGAACTGTAATCATTGCTATGACGTATACTGCTGCCAGCCGCCAGGGGGCGATGAAGACGCTTTGGTCGGACATTTTGTTTTCCATCTTGATTAAAGTCTAAATGTGGGACAGTTAAATCTCAAGTTCATAACTGGTGCATCTGGAATTGCACGTGATGAAGTTAATTGGAACGGGCCTGTCATTATTTGTTAAATTGCAAATGCTGTCAAGCTCCTTAATTATTACCTAAAGACCTGCCGCCCACTCACTGGAGATGTTTTCGGTCATCTGCATCTTGCGGGTGTTTTGCTGTTTTGAAATATCGTGTCACCTTGGGAATTGTTGTGTCTCCTGTCAGACTTTCTTTCTTTCATTTTTGCACTTTAAGCTCGACTTTTTATTTCCTTCTGAGCGTAGACTCAAGCCGGGAATCCAAAAATTGACACAATAATAATTCAGGAAAGTCGTAGATGTGATTGACATACTGTAGAAGTGACATTTAGTGCAGCACGTGCCACAGAGAGTCAATCGTGATTCCTTCTCTCCCTGTCAATCTTATTTATTTTTGCCCCGAGCCTCGAAGGCCCTTTACAACATCGGACCCTGGGGCTTGTGCCTCACATACACACACACACACACACACATACACACAATTAAATCTGCATGCTTCTAGAGTGTGACCTAATATCTCTTTGGGGAATAATCCAAGTCCTACACTTCTTCCGCAACAGCTGTCAACGTCTCCTCCTTCTGCTCCTGTTCAGGAGTAAAAAAACCCACGGAGAGCAGCTCCTGTGACTTTGCGTTTCGGTGTGTGTTCCCGTGTGTTTACTACGGCCCATTTAAAGTTTACATGAGGCTGTAAAGCCTGCGCATGAAGATCTAAAAATGGAAGCTGCAGCGGCAGAGCGGACTGAGCTGCGTGTGGATACTGACGATGGATAGCCGAGGTTAGATAGTTTGACTTTGTGCGTTTGTGTATGTGCGTGACTGACAGCTGCAACCTACTGTTTCTCCCTCCACTGTCATAAAGACCCCTGAGCCGTCCGCTAACCACCCCATCATACCCCGCTTTGGTAAAACGGTTACCATGGTGAATTCACTGCAGTGACTAAAAATAGGATTCACTCCAGGTCGTGACATCGGACAGAGGATCCTCAGAGGGGATGTTGGTTCCACACCCTTTTTAACTTGAGCTGATTGAAGAAAGAAGAGATTTGTTTTCGATTTAATGGAAACACACTGAGAATATATTTGTTTCAATAAGTGTTTGCCAGGAGAAACTTGTTTTTTCATTGTCATTTGTACTACTTTTTGTTTCACTCGGCAGTTGAATTGCAAAGCGTAGCCACTTTAAATCTATCCTTTAAGTCTGGTTGAGATCCTCTGACTCATTGTGAAATGAATAAAATCAGTTTACTCTCCAGCATCGTGATGAACTGACTGAGAGCCTGATGGGTAAATTAGTGTCGCCTTGGGGGAAAACTGGTTCAAGCGAAATGTGATTGATATGGAAACCATGTTTTCTTACCAGGCTCTACTCAGTGTCAAAATAATTTGATGACAGTCACAACGTTCATGTGACAAAGGTGTTTTTTTCAGATTCATTTGTCCTAAGAGACTGTCAAACCTTAATTTTGAGTTTTAGCTTTCTCACTGTTTATTTTTGTCATCTTTTATCTTTAAATCCCTTAGATAGAGAAAGCTCCGAGTGCCTGTGCAGAACGAGCCCTGTTAAAAACAAGTGTTGAGCATCCTAACATCAATAATAATTATGATAATGTTTAAGGACATCATGGCTTTATTGATTAAGAAATCCGCATTATTCGATTTCAATTATTTTCCTGCTTGTCTTGTAAAATGAGCTGCTGCCTGAGTGAATCAGTCGCTAATTACAAACATTGTGAGCACAAGTTGAATGAAAGGTGCAGTTAAATATTTGCCTTTCACGTTCATAAATCTGCCTCTTTCTGCTTTCGGATGTCGGTTCGTTTGGTGCGTATAAATCTCAGGTGACACAAATCAAATCGACAGCATCCCATGCAGCCGGCAGCACAAGGGGTTCCTTTTGAACAAATTTAAATTTGGGCCGACGCTGGCCCGGCTCCAAGAGTCGTGTCGGTAACAGAAGAGATGTGGACCCTCTCCAATTCCAGCACCTGTCACAGTGGATGTTCATT
The DNA here is from genome assembly GCF_963576545.1 of Limanda limanda. NCBI lineage: Eukaryota > Metazoa > Chordata > Actinopteri > Pleuronectiformes > Pleuronectidae > Limanda > Limanda limanda. Next base: position 17,024,418 of record NC_083652.1, read on the forward strand.
GGAGGCTAATAGAATTCCGGACGGAGAGTTTCATCTTCGGGGCTAATGAAGCGGAAGAGACGCGCTGATTTGATGTGAACGCCATCAACATCCCATTCTGCTATCGTTAGGCTAAATTGGCACTGTCAATCACAAGTGTGTTTCCATGGCAACCGTGAGGATCAATATGAGCCTGTATATATTGAATAACCTAAATCTGTATTACATGAGGGGATGGGTCTGATTAAGTGTGATATAATGTGTGGTGGTGTGTTTGTGTGTGCAAGAGGAGGCATTCAAAGGAAATTAATCAAAACGTACAAGATGAGGCTTTCGGGAAAAGAAGGGTTTGTGTAATCAGGTGTTTTCCTGGAGAACGTGGAAGTAGGACAGTGGAACACCTGCAGCTTCCCACCTGTTCACCTGTTTATCTTCATGATCTGAACTGCTCCTGCTGCTGTGACCCACTGAGGTCAGAGGAGTGGAGCTGCTCCACAAGTGGGAAATGATGATCACTCGCTTCCAACAAGACACATATTTTGTTGACGCACACAATGTGCTGCAGTGCAGGGGGAAACGTTTTATAATACATCCTACATGTTCATACTAACAAGTGGACCAGTGATATGAGTCATGCTCTTTCCATACGAGACAGGCGCTGCATGTCCCTTATTCCTAATTATGTAATCATATCCAGAAACACGCACACATGCAGACCTACTGTGCTTCCTGCCTCCCACATGTAAACCCTGTGGAGTTCAGTATTTGGAGCACCAAATGAGATCATGTCTCATGTGGAGAACAGACACTCAAAGTGATGAACGGCAGTAAAATCAAATCAAACAGATCACCGAGCGCTATTGAGGATCGGTTGATCGAATAGTCAAGTGCATTCACACCAATTCTCCTGCTGTGTACTTGTCAACAGAATATCCACATTTTGATGCAGCTTCTGCTTCATATCCAGACAGATTATATCCATCTGTCACACGCCAGCATCAGAAACCACTTCGGCAACAACATTTCTTGTATCCTCCTTTGCCCTGTTTATACTTAATAAGAAGAGACAACTAACACAGGAGATGATTAAGGTCATTAAACCTGCATGATAATGTAACGCTTCACACTTTAGGCTTTAGAAGTTTCTACAGCAATAAATAGATCGACAAAATAGGATGGGCCTGATTCTCTGCTGGCAGCTCTGGGGAGCTTGGACCGGAATAGACTGGAATGAGTTCAATTCTCTGTCGGAATTAGAGAGACGTCTGAATTTGGAGCACGGGGAAGAAGGAGGGAGATCTTCTTTGTTGATTTCATGGAACGAAGATGAAAATCATAACAACCTAAAACAGAGATGTGGGAGGAAAGTCGCAGATGGACAAAGTGTCATAGAGATCATCCCATTAGTGTGCAGCGCAGAATCCAAAGCTTTGACCTGGCTGCCTTCACGAGAGCCCTGTGCACGTACATGCACACTCTTACATGAAGACGTGTGTGTTCGAGTGTGTGTGCCTACACACGTTGCCCTTTGTCTGAGGACACGTGCCACTTTTAGTGTCCAGATTTGTATAATATGTGTGTAATTGTGTGTTTCCCTCGGCTGCTGAGCTGGCAAGAGGACAATGCCTGTCATGATGCAACAGGCAGCTAATCCTGTCCTTATGTAAACACTTGACTGCTACTCAAATGACATGCAGATGGGATAGAGAGCTTAAGGTTTGGCAGGATAGTGTCATACCAAGGAATGTCTGTGGAGACAATGTGCTGTCAGCATTTGGATGATTACTGCTGCCGTTTGAGGACTGGTGAGAGATTGGCACATGGACGTGAGCATCTGCCAAAGCTTAGTTAGCCTTACGAGGTGGGGATCCAGGAGGAAATGACTGAGTGCAAGGACTTGCAACATGTTTTATACATATTTTACCACCAGAAGAAAACGGTGTGCAAGTTCAGAGGAGAGCTGAAATTGATTTAGGGATACCTGCAGGGTCATTGAATAAGATTATTCCAAGACAAACAAATTAGCATTCATTTAAATTCATGATGCAAGATCGTTTATCATCCAATAACTGGTCGCAAACAACAGTTCTGTTTGCTGGTGATCGGCTGAGGAAGAATCATTTGGTTCGGATCAACCTGCCGGCGGCCTGTCTCAGTGGAGGCTGAAACACCCAATGAGGAATACAAGTGAGGACGTGTCCCAAAAAACTTCCCAGCATCAGAATAGCCCCAGTCAATTAGAGTGTTGATCCAGAGGGATTGTATCACTTGAGTCCTGACAACCAATCTTGCCATTCTCCATTACTTTTGTTCAAAGAGTCTTTTTTAATTCTATAATTAATATAATATCTGTCACATTGCTTATGTCCCTTTTTCTTGTCTCCTCCACAGACTCACCATCGTTTCCAGGATCCCCTCCATTTGAAGCACTCACAGCTGAAGTCTACTGACAGAGAGCATGAGGACAAGCTGTGTCACCCCACATCGCAGCCCAACAAGATATGACTTCACATGGGTCCCGTGCTAATCACCATGACGACCATAAAGCTGTGACTGTTACTGTGAAGCCAACGCCCCTTTCCAACACCTGACCCCAGACCTTCCTCCTCTTTGGCAATCCTTCCTATCAGCCTGTGCTGCTTCCCTCTCTCCTGCAAACTCAATCTTTACCTGGACCTGCCTGCCCCCACTTCTCCCCCCTTAATAATTACGGATTCCTGTTCTTTCTTCTTCTTTACTTCGGCATCATGCAAGGTGCTTCTACCACCCCCATCCTGCTTATTCTTCCCACCCTCCTATTCTTCTCCTACTTGCCCAGCATGGCCAGCGGAGACTGCTGGCTCATTGAGGGGGACAAAGGCTACGTGTGGCTGGCTATCTGCAGTCAGAACCAGCCGCCCTACGAGACCATCCCGCAGCACATCAACAACACGGTTCACGACTTGAGATTGAATGAGAACAAGCTGAAAGCTGTTCTCTTTAGCTCCATGTACCGCTTCACCAATCTGACTGACCTCAACCTGACCAAAAATGAAATCAGCTACATTGAGGATGGAACCTTCGCAGGACAAGCTAACCTACAGGTGACGGGAATAGGATGGGGAAATGTTTAATGCAGGAAAATGCAACATGTTTGAACCTAACCCTGTCACTTAGTTAGAGCATGAGCATGATACTATTTTTTAATTAAGCAGGACTCTGATACATTTTTTGAGAAATGAATAGATATCACCATGCCACATTCCCAGTCACTACAAGATTTATTTTCATTTTTGTATGTGTAAATATGCAGATAAAGTATTATATATTTAAATATTTGCTCATATGCATACATACACAGAACAGATATGTACACAGTGGACATAACCAGATTTTGTTGACATATTGTGAAAGTGAAATGTTTTTACAGGGATCATTTTGTTTGTCTTATCTTAATCACTCCCTGAATTAAAAACTACTGTCAATAGCCATAAATAACCTTCAAAATACAGTAATAAGGGAAAGTAACATTTATGTGAGTGTATGAGGTTTCTGGCTTAGAGTATGAGAAAAAAACGAATTGTGAAAAATGGCCTTTATAAATATGTATTGTAAAATATCAATTTTCTTTTCACTAGTCCAAGACAACATTTTAAGGAAGCAAAAGATCTCTAAAATGCCAGTTGCATGAAAACATTGTTTCCCGTCTGCGGGGTCTTGCCTTAACCTTTAACCTTTTGTAATTGTTATAATACATTTGTTATGACTGAAATCACAACAGTGAGAAAATCCATCATACCCTAAAACTTCTTCTGTGTCTTCTTTAGGTTTTACAGTTGGGCTACAACAAGTTGACAAACTTAACTGAGGGTATGATGAGAGGCCTGGGCCGCATGCAATGCCTCTTCCTCCAGCACAACCTCATTGAGGTCATTTCCAGCAATGCATTCTGGGAGTGCCCTAGCCTAAGCAGCATTGACCTGTCGTCCAACAAGCTTGCCCGCATTGATCCATCCACTTTCACTGTTCTAACGCGCCTAATGGTGTGTGAGCTGGCAGCAAATCCATTCCACTGTGGATGCGATCTCTACAGCTTCCTGACCTGGTTGGAATCCTTCAACAACGTCACACACACCTATGACCGTCTCCAGTGCGAGACACCGAGAGAGATGTTTGGCTACCCGCTACTTAGTCCTATAGCTGCTGGCCATGCTGGTCGAAATGCCAAAAACATATTGTACCATCACTGCCGGGATGGAGTTATGATTCCAGGGATGACCTCTCTCCCACCAGATATGGATGGTTCTTCCGGGATGGGGCCAGAGATGTTTGGTGGCGCCGGGCCGTACAACCAGCCCACCACCTCTTCATCATCTACTGAACTCAGTGTTCCCAGTATCAAGCTCCATCATGTCTCTTTGTCCTCAGCTTCTCTCCTTGTGCAGATTCCAAGGCCCTACAGCAAAATGTATATTCTGACCCAATACAACCAAACATTTGTGTCTGATGTCATGAATTTGAAGAACAAGAAGGAGATGATTACCCTCAACAAGCTCAAGCCGCACAACAATTACACATTTTGTGTAGGATCCATTCGCAACTCTCAACGTTATAACCACACCTGCCTCCAGTTTTCCACTCGGGCTCAAAATCAAGACGACATGCTCCCCACACCTTCCACCACCTCTCACTACATAATGACTATTGTGGGCTGCCTTTTTGGCATGCTCATTATTTTAGGCATTGTCTACTATTGTCTGCGTAAGAAGCGGATGCATGATGAGAAGAAGAAGTCGATCTGTGTCAAGAAAACAATACTGGAAATGCGCTATGGACCCGAGGTGGCAGCAGCAGTGGGAAACGATCCATCGGCAGTCCATAAGCTCCAGGAGCAGTCCAGAGAACATCACCAGTATCAGCATCACCATGGTGGCAAACTTCCCATGTCCACATCCTCCAGCTCAGGAATGCTCCACTCAGCCAACACCAGTTCCTCCAGACTTTCCTGTATCCCACAAGTGGAGAAGATGGCCACTGCCTTTTCAGAGGCCATGGCTACAAGTAAAGGAAACTACATGGATGTCAGAACTGGAGGGATAGGAGATGGTGGGCATGGAGGGATGAGGGGCGAAGACTTGAGGGATGATGATGGAACTGATGTTGGGGATGACTCCGATGATGACGGCCATGGCTCTGCATCAGAGATATCCACCATTGCGATGGAGGTAGACAAGGTTAACCAGATTATCAACAACTGCATTGATGCACTGAAATTAGACGCAGCAGTTGCTGCTTCTGGGGCCTCTTCTAACCCTTCAACCTGCTCCAATCCCACCTCTCCTCCCCCTACTAGTTCATCCGCCCTTACTCGTGGCTTAATCCCACTCTCCCAAGGGGTTACAGAGACTTGCCAAGTCATAGGTCCTAACAAAATACCCCCACCACCTCCACTACCTTCCTTGAATGCCCCTCTCTCTGAGCGCCCAGGGATCAGTGGTGGTGGCTTTGTCATCAGTCCCCCCTACAGGCCCCCTCCTCCAGCCACTGCTGTACGTCCAATTCAGCGACAGATGAGTGCAGATGCAGCTGTGGTTATTGTAAATTCTGTCAAGAAACAGTGCAGCACCACCTCCTGTAGTTCCATGGGTCGGGACAGAGACCGCGGAGGAGCGAGGGTGTACAGCCTGGATGTTCCTGAACCTCGGAGTCCAGATGCATGTAATCAACAACAGCAGCAGTACCCAGACCGGGCCAGTCCCTTGGGATGTGGGGAGCCCCTAGAGCGGCTGCCTTTAGTGGGGAGTGCGAGCTGTGGTGGAGGGGGTGGTGGTGGTTGCGACAGTGGTGGTGTTGGTGCCCATCATCAGGACAGTCAAAAGCTGCACCATTACCATCAACAGCAGCAAATGCAACAGCAGCAAATGCAACAGCAGCAGCAGCAGCAGCAGCAGCAGCAGCTGGAGGTGCAGCAGGACTACCACTGTTCGGAGCACCGCCACTCTGTCCCAGCTCTCTACTATGAAGGCTCCCACCAGGGCTCCCCAGCTCAGAAGGTTTCATTCCTCAAGCCTCTGACGCGTTCAAGGAGGGATGCAGCATCTTACTCCCAGCTCTCGCCTGCCCGCAACCATTCCAGTTACTCTGGCTATTCCTCCAGCCCAGAGTACTCCTCAGAGAGCTCACTGCGGATCTGGGAGCGCTTCCGTCCCTACCGGAAAGGCCAGCGTGATGAGGCCTGTTATGTGACAGCCGGAAATGCCCTTCGAAAAAAGGTGCAGTTCGCCAAAGGCGAGGACCTGCATGACATCCTTGATTATTGGAAAGGTGTGTCAGCACAGCAGAAGCTGTGACGGTTGGACCAAAGCATTGTGGGAAAAAGAGTTTGAATACTTATTTTCCTGAAAGGCCTGTGGGCTAAAGAAACCATTAGAAGTTCACGGGGAGATAAATGTACAACAAAATTTTGCCTTTGGGTTATTTTGGCATGCTCGGTGTATAGAATATTGTGCTAAAGCAAGGACTGTGAAACTGTGCCTGGGATACAAGAGTAATTATGGTGTTTTATTTTACACTTCGCTGTAGCCCCATTTCTCATCTCATTTTCATTTAGTTTTTGTGGGTTTTATTTACAGCACAGGGAGCAACTGCCAACTGTGGGATTCACACTGTTTGAGTGATCTTATTTTGTGACAGATGAACCCTCTTCATCAGTGCCATGTTTTCATCTATGGGTAATCACTGAAGGTAAATGTTGATACCCTTCACTTCAAGAGGTTTTTTTCATATAATCTGCAGTGAGGTACTTGGGTTCGTTTGGGCTTCTACGTGGAAGTAGATTATAATGGAGATGAAATCCCGTCTGTCTCTCTTCGATGAGATCTGTCTTGCAGCTGACAGATTTGCATTTCAATAGCATTTGTCACATAGAAAGAAAGGAGACATTCGAAAGAAATAAACAAATAAACCATGAAAGGAGAGTCAGGTGGGCTCCAAATTCCTGCAGCGTAAGGAGATCATGAGAGAGCCTTCGCCTAAAATAGTGCTGTGATTGCACCTTGAGGTGCTGAGCACATCTTTCCAACTAACAATCTTGCATAGTTCATTGAGCGGGGTAAAGAATGTTGTTCCACAGATGTCCCAAACTGCCCTTAACAGACTTTGCCCCCAGAATTATTTTAATTTGAGGTACTGATCGCAAGATATGAAGTTAATTACGTGCTACGTGTGTTTAACAGGAATGGAGAGAACTTGAAAGCGACAGGGTGAATAAAAGCAGATGACATATATTATTTCCTGCAGCCACTGTGAATGTAAGTAGATTACAAGCAGGTTACGGGGGGGAAATCTCTTTTGCACTACATTGCTTTCCAAATCATTTCTGTAACGTGAAACGTGAACGAGGCGCAGAGGGAAAGGACGCGTCTAATTACTGCCAACATGTCTGTTCTGGAAATTAATATTCTTGTTGTCTGTTGATAACTTAATTAGCCAACTAGTGACGGGCACGTTTGCTTGCACTTTATGCCTCATGATTGTGTGTGGCTGTGTGGTGCAAAGTGGTCAGTATAAGTGGGTGTTGGCATGCCTTGTCAGATTTTATTGTGTATGCCCAAATTGACTTAAATTGATAGTTGTAATTATCTTGCCCAGCAGTGGCTGGTTGTCTTAACAATACTAGATTATTAATGGCATGGACAAATGTACAAATAACAGTGTTCAATGTATTTTCCAACACGACACTCAGATATTCGGCCAACACGGCCCTGATCTACTCTCCATTAGTCATCATGCACCTGGCCTTTTCTATTCTATTGTGATTTTGCACAGGCATTCTCGACAAAAAAAGCGTCCTGCTCACCCAAAGTGCTGCGTACCCGTTAAAAAAACCATGCATCATCAGCCAACATACACAATCTGAGACATGCTACCCTGAAAATGTGAAAACTGAATCCTCATCGCGTCACACTCTTTTTTTTCACTGCTTCATTTAGGAGAAACAGCAGCATAGTGAAAAGTTTAATTTCAGGAATGTTTCTATCTCTTTTTTTCTATCCTCTTTTGTTTATTGTGACAGTGTTCATTTGGCCAACGTAACCTGGATGTTCCCGTAGGCAGAACTCGGGTCTGTACGACATTTTACATTTCTCATATCTTCTTTTTTTTTTCTACATTTTCTCAATAAATGCGGGTTGAACAGGGATGAGTATGCACATGTTAAAGGGAGGTGTGTACTGATATCTACATATTGATCTGTGTATTTCTCCCCCCCCTGTTTTATTAAGATGTGTGCATACAGTCTGGGTCAGGAGGTCGTTTCCCTTGGAGTCAGTTTCGTGCTGTGAGTGTGAAACACCCAAGTTCAAGGGGCTCACTGTCATGTTTTATTCATAACGCGTCTTGGATGCACCACCTCGTCCGCTGTCTTTATGTGATACGATGAACACACATGACCATCTCCTGTTATGTGAGATTAAAACAAGGAACTTATCACCGTTGAACTCCCCAGAGCCTCAACTGCTACAACCAGTTTACAGAAATGGACATTAAGGATAAGAGCAGCAACAAATTTTCCACTAATATCATGACTGCTCGTCATTCCAATTCCAGTTTATGTTCATCTACAATGGGAAAAAATCTAATATGACAAAAGCTTATTAAATACATTTTCCATTTCAAATAACACATTATTCGATTTTCAGGGGACAGATCTATGTTCAATTGCTCTTCTGCTCAAATTGCTATCAAACTTATTTTCTTTTCAATTACTCTTTATGATTAAACTGCAATTTCAATGCCTGGGTAAGATATGTCAAACTTTCAAATTAGTAAACAATTTTCACCATCGCCCAAATATGGACTATTGTAACATTTTAAAGGGATGATATTTCTGACGATTAGAGATTAATAAAAAAAAACTTGCATGTTAAATACAAACACAGACAGGAACAATTTTAATTGGACAATTGTTATCTCTATACAAAAAGGGATTGAAACAAAAGACTTTGCCGGGTTTTTTTCAGCACTGGACTCAAAAATAAACGTCTGCTGTCATTACTGCTTGCTCCCCTGTAGAAATAGTTGGTGGTTTACTCCACACTGTTTTGGTAATTGTCCCTGGAACCCGACGGGTATTTAATAACATTTCACTTTTCCGTTGGGGTTATAGGACCATTGAGGATGCAGCTCATATCTACACGCGTCAATTTACAGGATTGATGCTTTAAATAAGCTAACATTCGGCTCGAATAATTTAACAGCTGAATTATTAAAAACCTATCAGGACCACAAAGTTTTTTCTGTCGCACTGAGCCAGCACAAAAAAATAATATCTGCGTCGATCCCCTGTAGGGCGGCTCACTCAGAAATCGATGGGCCTTTTTTGTTGCACCGTCCTTGTTGTTTGTCTCGAAGCCACTGGAGAGCCAGACGTGAGAAACTTATCTAATGTGCCGTTACTCTTTAATCCCTTTGTGGAAACCACGGACGCTTTCACTTTCCAACGTGTTAATCCTCTGATGCCGTCTTATATTTGAAAGCCTCGTCCAAATAGCCGACTCCGGTCGATCAGTGGAATAGGGAATACGCTCCATCATCTGAAGGAGACAGGGTTGGACGAAACAATTTAGTATGACCTCGATAACTGATATATATCATACCACAGTATTGGTGGCGGAGTCAGGATGAGTCACATTCTGATAAAACTTAAACAACTCCTTTTTTCCTAAAAGGCAGGTAATAGGCAAATTCTTCAGAGAGAAGAGAGCAAAGAGAAATATTTTTTTCTGCTGAATGCAAGCAGAAATCCAGGATAAAAGATGTGGAAGCATGGCTGCGCTAAAACTTACCATGCATGAATCAGTGCAACGCTTTAAACCAACCGTAACCCACGTGGGAACAAGCTCCTGTATTCTCGTATATATCTGAAAGCCGCTCTTCTTAAGGAGGACGGCTTAATTTCCGCTTGATTTGAAGGCAGGTGACAGGCAGGTAATAGCACCATTTCAAATCCTTTCCTTTAGTATCTCTTGACCTTTTCGTCTAATAGTCTGTTAAATCCATTAGTTATCTGTGAGGGAGATTAGCTCGTGTGGATAACGTGCCAAATGTGATAATTATAGAAACTACCACAGCTCCTCACAATGGCCACAGCTGAGCTTAGGGGCTTATGCGATGGAAATTGAATGCATGTCATCTGTATCGGTGCTCTATTGTGAATTTATATTTATCACAAGATAAATGAATCGTCACGTTGGCGTGGCCGACTTCTTGGTCACTTCATACTTTACGAGGCAGCTCCGACGGGCCGAGCACTGCCAACCGTTCCTTCTCCAACTGCCAAGCGCTCTGCTGAAGAGTCAATAGGTTTGTTTGTTTATTTTTTGTCCGCGGTGTTAATGTTACTCAACTGAAACTCCTCATCAGAATGCACAACAGACTACACGTGTTCCTCTCGGAGACGTTGCTCGTTGGGCTCGGTAGCTAAAATGATAAATAAGTAAACAGGCCCAAAGCCGAGCCTGTAAGCCGTTCTAAGCTCAGAGATACGCATGTCGTCGGTGCAGGGTTTTAAATCCCTTTGTCAGGTGTTTGAGCTGGAGAAGAATTCCACCTTTGATGATTGTAAATAACAGGCTTCCTGAGCAGAAGAGCATTTGAACATCAGAAGGGAGCCACGGTCTGCAACCTGATTGGACGCCACCTTTCACGACAACACTTTTATTTTTTTGTTCCCCTCACAAATGTATCCAGTTTGTTTATTCACACTCAAAATATACATACTGCAAGTTTTTAGTTCCCAAAGACGGACAAAGGATTTAATGAATCTGTGAAATATCTGTGAATTTTGTACACTAGATAAAAGATAAAAAAAGATGCTTAGGTTAAAAAAAAAAAAAAAAAAAAAAGCTTCTATAGATGTTTTATACTCAAGCCTGAAATCTTGATATGTCTGTGTGTTTCTCTTTTTTCAGTTGGTTGTTTGTCTTTGTTAATTTCTTTTTTGTTTTGGATGGGGGGGGGGTTCTGTGAGGGGAGGGTTGGGGGGGGGGTGGGGTGGTCCTTGGGAATTATGGGGCTGACTTTTTAGTACTTGCAACGATATATGTTATAAAGGTTTTAAGAGCAGAGAAAGCTTAACATAGTGTACTACATAAAAGAAAAGTTGTTATATTTGCATGATTCCCTGTATTTTTTTGAGAGACAAAAATATATTGTTGTGTACAATGAGTGGACGTACATTGAAAAACAGAAACTGTCGGGGCTGAGATACAGCACTGGCGAGTACCTTTGATTTGAACATTTAGGTTTTAGCCATTTATATTTTATTCTCTGTAACGTTATATTTACATTTTTATACTGACGCCGCAGTTGCCGTTGCTGCTCTTCTAGCCAAAGGCTGGTGGAGTGTGCAATGCAATGCAAATAAGGGGGTAAAAATGAAGCTGGTGCCTGTTTACAACCATCAGTTATAAGGACTGTCCTATTGTTCTCCATTAAAGACACTATTCTCCATGGCAGATGAGGAGCTTTCTCCTTTGGCTGGAGACGGGACCCTGTCACAGTTTGTGGTTGTATTTCCTCAGAACTCACTTTAGGCTTTATCTTTGGTTAAAGACACATGTTTGAGGGAAAGTGTGGCAGAGGAACACACGCTCAGACGCTGTGGATTGTCTCATGGTCTTAAACTGATCCCAATCCATCACTGGGAAGTCACTGGCAAATCAATGCAGCATCAGCAGCTTCTCCCTCGGCCCCCCGGCCCACATGGCTGTTAGCGAAATCGGTGAATTTCATTCTCCATCGTCTGCTCCCGGAGCCGGCCGGGTTCTCTATTAAAGTCTGTTCATTTAATTCACCGTCTTTTATCTTCTATTATACGACCGGTTTATTATACGTGGTCTTCTGCTGAATAGCTTTTTTGCGTGCACGGAAACAGACAGTATCTCGACTTGATTCACAGAGAATAGTTGCACTGCTGCAGAAATAATTAGAGTCCTCACAATTACCAATGCAGTCAAAACATTAACATTCGTATTTCCACAACAGTTAGCATCAGATATTCATCATTATTATTTTTAAGAGCAATGAAATTCAAAGGAGTGAGCAGGACCACAGAGAGAAACAATTCAATTTTGCGTGAAACAACATTATTGACAGTGTAATTAAGAAGAAACATTTGCTTTGGACGGTCGAGGCTTTTTAAGGGAGGCAGAGTCTTGAGTTCATTTCATCTGGCACCCGACCAGTAATGTGTTGCTAACTCCTACTGCAGCTGTACTGATACATTAGTTATTGCAGCGGGGGTCCGAGCGGTGGCAGCGAGTCATAAGTCATTGTCATGTTTACATTCTGCTGTGATAATGCAGGGCTCCCCCAAGTGAGATATACAGCCTGTTCTGCTAAAACCTCCTCGTGTCAATAGCAAGGAGAAAATGAAATGCATTAACCTCTCGGCTAAGTCGGCTCCTCGGCTTGTCAACATGGCTGTGCTGCAGGCGGCCACTTCGTAGTCGTGTTCTAATTGGGTAGAAGTGCACTGTAATCAGATGAGGCACTTCTCGTTCTTCCTCTTGGGCACGAGAGGCCCTAAATGTGACTCGGAGCATTTCTCTGGGTCATGGCTTTCAGTTCCAGTCTGTTCATTCATCCTCTCATTCGCTCGGTCCAGTTGCTTTAGCACATATGGTCTAATTCTGCCATCATTTCAGACCCTACTGCCCCCATCCGCCTTTTCCACCATCACCTGCTCCTCCTCTTCATTCCACGCGTCCCTATCCCTTCTTAAGTTCCCACTATCATTTCATTTTCCACTATGCACTCCGTTTGTTGCGCCTTAACCATCCACTGCTTCATTCTCCTTGTTTTATGTTAAGTAAAATCTCCTCACGTGTGCTTCGGCCTCCTGAGTCACTGCTGTTCTAGGGAACTCTGGCCCTCCAACCTTAGATCAAACTAACCTTCTATATGGTCCCACTGCAGTGAGGAGCAGATGACGTCCCGTGTCAGAAGCCCCATCGGTCAGATCAACGTTAATGTTTTCTGTGCTCACAAAGCAAAGCCTGGCCGTCCATTGCTATTCTGAACACACAACCCCGACGCTGCGGTACCTCCAAAGCGAGAATGATTAACCTAGATAGCCAGTGCCAGATATTGAAAACTCAGCAGGTTTATAAAAAAAAAAACTCAATGAGGAAATGAAATATCTGTGGATTGATCGGTTTGTGAGCTAATTGTTTTCTGGCCTCACAGGAACAGAAGCATTCAATGTGCTTGCACTTGCCTGCAAATACACATGATAAACTAACGTGTACTCGATGCAGAACTCTGAGCCTGAATCAAACTAATATTTAGAAAGTATAAAGCATATCGAACCCTGCTCAGTTTTTTAGTCACCATTTACCTTAAAGAAACTGAGATCTGAGACATTTAATTATGAGACAGGTTCTACAAACTGAAAACAGGTCTAAATTTGACCCCAAAACACTTAATTACCAGTGTTTCCGTGGTTCTGCCTGGTTTAACACAACTATCTTATTCCACAGTCAAATTAACATAGTGCTGAAGTACAACCACCATCTGTGTGTCCCCCGAGGGCCAAGGGGCAAAGCTAATCTCACACTACTGTATCATGTGACATTTAAGTTCTTATTTGGACATGAATGTAACATTTGTGTCAAAACATGGCTCAGGCCAGATGGACGACTTCGGGAGGAGTTTGGGTCTTAAAAGACCTGAGATGAAAAGGGCCCTTTTCTGTATGAAATCAAAAGTTCTATTGTATTCTATTCAAATCTGCTGTGACTCTCCCCTCTGGTTTCAGCTCCACCACTCATTCGTGTTCAGAGACCAAACAAAGGTTTGGATGATGGGGAACAAATCTTGGCTTTTTGCTTTGTTTGAATTATTTGTCGCTGATGTTGACTTTTTTTTTTTTTTTTTCCCCTTTGCGATTTCTGTACAAAAGATCTATTTCTATATTTGCAATAAATTTGTAATTAAAATGAAAATAAAATGTGTGCAAGGTCTCTTTTATTGACTGGGACATGTCCATCATTTAAAATGCATGTGTCCAAAGCTAATATCTGGTAATATACAGTGTTAACTATATAGAATATTTCCTACTCTATCCTTTGGCTGCTTCCAGTAATCCAGTTATTCCACAAAGCACCTGTCTATAGTGGAATTTTGCGAATTCCCTTATCGACATTAAACACACTCACACACAGACACACACACACACAGACACACACACCACTTGGCCACTGTCCATTAAAGCCTCTCAGCGTTAGAGGGCCTGATACACAGGGGGCAAAAAACACTCATGAAAACGACAAACGCGTCCACCTCAGTCGTGGTCCCTGAGGGAGTCAGATGTTTAAGTCTAATGCGGTTAAAAGCTTCGCCGAACATACAGATTTAATAAGTATGGTGTCAGAAAAATTAAGCAGTGAGATTTCTGAACCTTAAGGCACGGAGGGAATCGGGGCTTTGCTGGTTGGACACAGATCAGAGGGACTGTTGGCATGAGGGCGCTTTCAAAATGTGCTGCAGGCTGGAAACACAAAAATAGAAAGGACATAGTGAAAACAAAGATATCATAAAGCAGGACGTTAATCTAACTATACACTGGAAAAATGTCCACGATTAAAACCTACAGTTGAAAAATTACTATATTGAAATATTTGCTGTCAACTATAGCTACATTGAGCCTCATTCAGATGAATAAAAAAGGGATATAATGTTACCTGCTAAACCAATTGCTGCAGGTATTGTTTCATAATGTAATATGCTCACAGTGTATTAGATCATGATGAATGCGACAATCCTGAGGACAAACTTAGTCAAAGCTCTGGGTCACCAACAATGTTGTGGCCTTTCAGAAATTAGCAGAAAAAAAAAGTTAGTATTTAGTATCATATCTTGTAAAATCTAATAATATCTGTTTGTAACGCCGCCTCCACCTTCGGCTGAGCAAAAGGACTTTGGGTGGATGGAGGATGGAAAGGGGGAGGAGTGGGGAGTTCGCTGTTTCGGGACCAGTTCCATGATGATTTAACTGTTAGTCATGAGAGGGAGTGAGGTCATCTGACTTTGCCCCGTTCAAAGTGAAGCCAGTTTGGGTAAATAACAGTACTTTGCTTATGTAACCGTACAACCAAGGCAAAACTTTCCAACTACACAGTTATTTCTCTGTGGTCAGTGACATGGACATTGATCGGGTTTTCGAGATGAGCCTTCTCAAAATGTGACTATTGCAATTTGTTTGATTCTGAATCCGATCTGTTCAAGAATGTCACGGTAATTCATCCAATAGTTGCTACTAAATATAATTTTAAAGTAAACCAACTAAAGTCACCAAAATCAGTGGGATTCATCCTCTGGGGACTATGAATTTTTTGAAACTACAGTTAGATTTTTCAATTCTATCATTCAATTTCTTTAATCTATTTACTCTCAGAGCTCAACGTTTTCTGTCCCACTTTTGAAACCTGAGGACTGGTGCAATGTTTAAAATGTAACTTATCTTCACGACAACAAGTTTTCCATCCATTTTACTTGAAATATTAAGTGTGTAAATAGAAAGATAAAAGGCTCTTAAAATAATCATTATTATCATCTCCCGCTACCTATTTATTGTCATATTGATCTGTTTCCCTCTCTCTCCTCCTCATCTCGTCTTTTCTCCATTTGGACATCGGCCTCTCTCAGACCCTGACAACACCGTCACTACTCCTCCACCCCCCTCCACCTCCCCCTACTCTCCATTGTTGCCTCGACCTCCCTGCTGAGAGTTGCGTAAGCCAAACTTGGCAGCTATAGAAATATCCCATATTTCCAAATATCCATAACTCTGAACCATCCATGTTAAGCTCTTTATCGCCTGAGGATTAGGGGGCTGGATTAACCCTTGGCGATCCACTCTGAGTTTTAAACTAAACAGTTAATCCTGCCTGCTATCTGCGAGTGCCTTTTCACACCCATCGCTCTCATTGTGTCACCGCTTTGTGCGCTGGTTTGTTTGTGCGCTCGTAAAAATAAAGAGATGGACACAAAGCGTATAAAGGATGCGGGAGGGCAGACGATGAAAGCACTATGCAGGGGGGAAAAAAAGGGGAATTGATATGACCTGCTACATTTGTGGGAACTCCATACAGAGCTTTTATTGACCAGAGAATCTGAGACTTAGTGTAATCTCCCTTTGACCTCCCATATCTCTGTCGTTCTCACACACACAAACACATCTGGGAGAAAAAGACAGTAGCCCCCATCAGTGTGGGAAACTGTCAGAAAGAAAAAGAGGAACATCAGGATCAAAGTTACAAGGATAAACAGGAGTGTGTGTGTGTGTGTTATGACATGAGTGTGAATCTAAGTTGTTTTCTCAAATTGTGAAGAATCTCCAGGTTTTGTTTAAACAGTGTCAGTGTTTTCATGTCTCCGTGGTGCAGTGGTTCAAATCCCAGATTGGTCAGGGGTCCTTCTGTGTCTGGCTTGCATCCAGAGAAGTGCAGGCTGGGGTTAGGTTAATTTGAGACTCGTGAATTGACCGTAGGTGTGAATGGTTGAACTGGTGACCTGTCCAGAGTGTACCCCCAACTCACGGCCAATGTCAGCTGGGATCGGCTCCAGTCCCCCTGCAGCCCTCACAGGATTAGCATGTAGATAATGTAGCATGTAGATAATGTGCAAATGTCCAAATAGATAATTTGTGGAACGCCAGGAATTAGCTATACCACTTGTGCTCAAAGGGTCACAGGGATTGAGGATGGCAGCACCAGTCAAGGCTTCACTAAGAGCCCAAACCGTCTCTCCCCACTTAATGACCCTCCATAAAAACTGCCCTGCCTGTGAAAGCTTTATGCAGTGCACGTCAACAAGGCCAGAAGTGTACATTGTGCAGAAGGAGAAAAGAAACGGAACAATTAATAATTAATTGTCCCCGTTGCTGGTTTTTTTTGGAAACCTTTCTCTATTTTGAGTCTTAAATGGCTGCTTCCAAAGTTTGGAGAGGTAGAAGTTTTTTGGGGGGGTGGGGTGGCTTGTGCAATATTTTGTTCTCATCGGTTGTTTTCAAAGTGAGAGGCGACCCCTTAAAATTCAAAGGAGTAACAGCTATTTCCTCTCGTTTTCTTCTCTTCCTCGCAGAATGCCAAAGTTAAATTGGTTGTTTAATTCACAACAAAGACTTCTCTCAAAGGGAAAAGCTGCATTGCTTTGTCGTTTCTTCCGCTTTTATGTTTGTGGAGTGCTGACAGCTTTCAGTGCATCGCCTCAAAGAGAAATGGTCGTGCATTGGACGGAAAAAATGATGCAACAATAGAGGTCTGGAGCTCAAGGTTCCTTCAGAATGGGGCCATGCGTCCTAAAAAGTACACACTTCATAAGCATTTCATCGTTTTATATTCCAGGTATTTGCTCGTTGTCAATCTGGTTAAGGAGAGACGTTCAGATGAAATATGCGGCGATGAAAAACCCTCCGATTGTGTGCAAAGTATTCACTGCCTCTAACTTTCCACTTTGACGTGACACCTTGGAGACCTTTTCTTTTTGCCTTCACATCCATCAAATGTCAGAGGTACATGCCGAGAGAAAAAGGAGGACGTTCAACCAAACCACTCGAGGAGACACTGAGAACAAGCAGGTCAAGGATAACTTCTATTAAAGCTCTGACCCAGATGTGGCAGTAAATGTTTCTGCAGCAGCTCAAGGATACCATCGTGTGTATTAGGAAAAAATAATAAGAATAGTGTATGAATAGTAACACGTACACAAAGTACTTTCATAGTGATATGATATTCGTAAGAATTTAATGTTGTCCACTACTTCTCAGACTGACTAATGCATTTTAATGAATGAAATGGCTAATGGACACTGATGGACTTCCTCAAAATACAAAATTAAGCCTAAATACCCCACAGACCAACGCTGCCATCTTAAATTTTCCATTTTCGTAGCATCAAAAAACTTGTTAAAACCAACGTAAGTGGAAGAAATAACAACTTGGACATTCGTCTCTATGATAAAACTACATTAGATTTGTTCATGCCAGATCCACTAACATGGAGGAGGCAGGGTTTAAGACCTATACTGCACTATAAATTCTTTGGCTACGCGTTTGGGGAGCAATGATGTTGTGCATCTTTATATACAGTCTATTGCAAACTTGTTATGATCTATATAGTCAGTAACTGTATTAAGATTATTCTGAAGGAATAGACTGCATCATGATCCTAAATCTGATTCAACCACTATTAAAAATGAACATCTAATACTGTGGCCGGTTGCTTGTTTACAGTATTTTATCCCAAATGGGAAACAGGGGGCCTTGTGTTAAAAGTAGGTAATTAAAGTTCAAAATGATCATGCAGCTAAATCATAAATAACCAATGAGTTTCCACTATAGTCCCTGTTTACTTGGCCAGCTGCTGTAGCCCGAACAAGCGAAGCTGAAGTCCTGGTTATAGAGTTGTAATTGAAATGGAGCACGAGCGAGGTGGACAGCAGGGGTAGAAGGGTGTGGGAGGGAGAGGAAACAAACAGCACCTCTGAGGCACATTGTCCATTTTCCTGTGGAATGGACAATGCCATCAATCAGCTGCTGGAGAATGGACTTCTGGACTTCAAACCCCTGAACCCTAACCCCAGGGAGTAATGATTTAAAACAAGTCAATATCTTAGATAGAGTGCTTCTATCCGGCATGACTCATTTTTTGGGGGGAAATGTGAAGGGTATAACTTCAGCTACTGCAGCAGAGCATTGCTCTTTCAAACATCTAACCGTTCCCCTAAACCTAACCCAACCATCAGCACACAAACAGCAGGGTGATTATAGCTTAGAATCTCCCTGCTCCTGCTTTGCCGTATAGTTTGTGTAGATGAACAGTGTCACGCTGGGATATTCTTTGGGTCTAACACACAAGAACAGCCCAGTCAGTTACTGCTGGTAAGGAATTAAAAGGCCTCCGTGGCACCATGTAATTACTCTGAATATTACGTGTCATCCTCGCTGCCGCATTAAAACCATGTCTGGAATTCACCCTGTGCAGTTATAAAACTATTAACACTCATTTGGATGTCTCTTCATCCCTCCTTTCCACCCTCTTTTCACTTTTTCAAACCTCCCCCCCATCTCTTAATCCTCCCTTATCTCGCATTAGCTCATCTCTCCTTGCATGGTCTCCTCTCTTACATTCAGATGAGCTAAGTGAAGCTAATGCTGAATCCAGGCCATCAATCAGTTTGCTTGTTATCATCATTAAACTGTGCATTTTGAAAACCCACATCTTATTCAACCAGGAGCCCTTTGAAGCAGTCAACTTTTTGTTATCGTACGTTTTTCTTGGTTGACCTATGCTGGGGAAGGTGGCAAGAGATAAGTGTGGCTTTGTGGGTCTGCCAGTCAGATGGTTCAACACTTGTTATGGTAGAGCTATTACTTTGACGTGTCCTGTGGTGCCACAAATAGGTTCACATCTGTCGTATTATCTTGCAACATCATTGGGTCCAAATCTCTATTTACCACCAACCGTATCTCAACAACCCCACATCAGCATGTAAGCAGGAGAGCAAGCTGCAGGCTTAGAGCTTCATGCACAGTTTTGCACAACTGATCAGACACAAACTGTTCAACTTCACTGTACAAGTAACATATTTTACCGACATCATTCACTTACCGTGCAGTGTTAATGATTGTGATTGTATATGAAGATGGACAGTGTGTCACAGTGGGAGTTGTCACAGGTCAGAGGATCTAATGAGAAAGGATGGAGGCAAAATAAAAATATACATTGGCAGCATCAAGGCTCCCATTACTTACTGAAGGTTTTACTCCTGCTGCTGAAAAAAATAAACATGTTAAGAAGTCATTGCACTGATTTTGTTACACAACTCGTCAGGTGTGTTAAGCACTATTTCATGTCTGAGAGAGCTGAACACTACGTTCTGCCGTATTTCAATAACTGCAATTACGCGTGTTCACATAGCAGAGTAAATAACCATCAAAGTAATTTGACCCTCTAACGTGTGAATGTGTGAACGCCTGCATGACAACCGCTCCCGGTGAGCTTTAGAGGTGTTATGTTTCTGCGATAATGGCAGATCTGTTTTTCACTATTTATGATGTGGAAAGAAAAATATATATATATTGTAAAAAGGAATGTAGCAAGTGTGGCACTGAACAGAGAATCACAATCACCTTACTCCCACGGAAGACTCCATACAGCTGTGTTACTCCATTCACTCTAATTACAATAAGCAAGAATAGCAGCTTTGATTATACAGCCCCTCACCATCTCGATAATTGCCATGTATTTTTATTGTAATTACCTTTGGTAGTCACAGTCGAGTCCTGCCGCTGTTGACAACCGTGCAACAAAGATATCAACCGCTCAGTCGAGTCAGTGTTTGAATACAAATATGTCATGGAATAGAGCTGAGGTGTCCAATCAACCTGACACACACCAACGCCACTCTCTCACATGGCTCATCAGGCTCATTAAAGACCTGTTGGAGGGATCAGCTGCATTTTTAATGCAGAGTGAGCATTCAGGATTCTGACAGATGTTTTATTCATCGTGCTTAAATATAAATGGCATGTGATGAATGTTGAATGTGTTTTTGGACGTATTTGTCCGTAGCACTGTTGCTTATGCAAGAGTAATGTGTGGTTGTGTGTGTGTGTGTGTGTGTGCGTGTGCTACATTTGTGTGTATATGCACGTGTGTTCTCGACTGTAGAGGAAAGGCTCAGGGATAAGATGTCACACATAGAATGAAGTAAGATGGAGAAGTAGATGTACTATGTGTGCATTAGCCCTCATGTGTTTCTGTGATTTACTCTAGACATGGCTGCTTTTCACACTGTGAACTACTGCACTGCTGTTAGCTTCAGTGCTGACACTGATGTGGGCTGATTCATTTGGGGGTAAGACTTTCTTACCATTTCTTTTGATATAACTCCAAGTCTCTCTCTCTCCTCCTCCCTACTTTCTTATAATTAACTTGCAATTTCCATATTATTTGACATGTGAAAAACGCTAAAAACTGACACAACACTTTTAGTTTTTTTTGCAGTTATTTCGGCACTATTCTGGTTTGCACTACTCACATCCTATCTACCCTGTGTACTATGTTATGTTATGTGCCAAATATGTTGCATGTTCTATGTTTGGTCTACCTAGATGTTTACCCTGGGGATTTGAGGGGATCCTGTGTTTCAGTCCCATCTGTGTCCTTTACAAATGGCAGAATTGACGATAAAAGTTAACTTTGACTTTTGAAACCAAAGGCAGAAACCGGAGCAGCTGAATTCCCCAACTGGGACAGTCAGCTGTGGGCTAGAGTCTGGTTTACTTGGTAATTCTGTTCATGCTGGACACACCTCATAAACTACTTCCAATCTTTCACGGCCAATGCGTGAGATAACCTTCTCTGCAGGGATAGAGGCATGAAGGGAATGGAGGTCAGTGTGATGGATGGAGAAAACAGTACCAAAGCAGGTCATGCGTGAGATGAAAGTTTGCTTCTCTCATATACGTGTAATTTAATAATTTATCTGACCACAGCACTCTCTTACTCTGCACTAAGGGTTCAAGTTGGGCTTTAACCTTAAACCAGGTCATAGCATGATCATTGTTTACTTGTCAGAACCAAAACAATTCTTATATACCACAGAAAGTAGAGCTGATCTGAGAACAGAGGGAAGGTCCCACAGGGGGTGTAGAGAAAACACCTGCAGAGTAAAGGAGACTGAAGTTGTGAATTCCACATATTTGGCATGTGGAGTGCATACTCGATGTTTGCCTCGAGTGGTGTAGAGAAAAAATTATGAATAAGGTCAAAATGTGAGGCCGCACGTGACTCATTTAAATAAGCTCAATTATTTTAAGAAAACTAATTTAAACATGCAGTCAGTTATCACGAGTGTGTGTAGTGTGTGTAGTGTGTGAATGTGGGAACAGGTGCAGGTGCAGGATAACAAAACAAAAAACCCCAGAGAGGAGATAGACTGACTGCTCAGGCTGCTGTAGGCTGTTCATAACTTGGCGGTGACACTTAGTTGCCAGCCAATCCCCTTACAATGGGCCACTCCTCAGATTGGCAACCCAATAGAAATGTGGGCATGTGGAGCCGTCACCAAGGTATTTAATAAGCACTTAGAATGTCACTCAGTAGAGAGCAAACCTCAGCCAACTCCAAACATGAGATTTGTGAGACCACTTTTGAATTCACTAGATCCAGATTTATTTATTTGGATTAACTACAAGACTGAAATTAGTGGAAAAATGTCGTAATGTTATAGAAAAAAAAGAAAGAAAACAAATCCCAGATCCCTGCACCAACATTCAGTGGATGAGGACCAGGAGAATGACTCAGGGAGCTACAGTGTGTCTGGATGTCTGTGTGTGGTTGGAGACCTGTTCACCCCCAGCTCCAGTAACATTATTGTCCTCCAGTGATCCATCAGATTCCGAGTCCAAATAACTGCAGTCGCACTCTGTCAGTGCCAACACACATGCTGCACAATAGCCACAGAATATCAGCAAGCAAACACATGAAACAACACCACATCGGCGAGCACGTATCAGCGACCGGGAACCTGTTAACTCAAGCGTAGCGATGTCAGACTTCAGCTCAGCTTCTGAACAACCGGGGCTCATGAGCACCAAGCCCTGTGTAATCAACAACAGGCATCCACCCACCCAGGAGCTTTGCTTGAAGCCTTGTGTGCGTTTGGCCAGTAGCAGCTGCTCTCGTCAAAGCCATGCACGCAAAGGTCATTAGCAAAGGCGAGCGCATAATTGCACCTGTGAGACCCTTAAATAAACAATGGAATCCCAATATTGGCCCGCATGTCAAAGAAAGCGAATGATTTCTGTTTTTGGGTTTGTAGCCTCATGGTTGAATGCACTTATTGGAAGTCGCTTTGGATAAAAGCGACAGCTAAATGATATGTAGTGTAATGTAAAGATAGCTCGTCAATCCCTTAGGCAAAATGATCGTGCTATAATTGTATCATACTCATTTAAACACACTTTCAAGCATCAGTAGGAAGTGATGATTCTGGTATTAGTCTTATTTGTCGCTAGGGATTGACAAGTGAACAGAGATTAGAAATCAGGATACTACAGTGTCACTTAAATGCAGAATATTAAATTAAAAACCCAGTTCAATGATGAACATTGCAGCGTAGTACCTAGTACCTAGTAGGCCTAATACAAACTGGTACACATTTTCATACTACTCATGCTGTATTTGATATGATGACGCACACAAATAAACATTCACATCCACAAATGGCTGCTTCAGTGGAATAACAAACCATGATCTATATAGGTCACATAATAAAAGTACATTTTAAAGCATGCTAAATTATCACTGTCCAACATAGAAGTGTTTAGTCATGACAAAGAGAGTGGCTTATTTTTGGCCACTGTAGCAAAAGTGTGAAATTGATTGGATACAACATGACATGCACATGCAGTATTACACAGATGTTACACACATTAAATTAGAGCTACTTATTTAATAAGTCAACAGGAAAGCTGATGACAACAGACAAGCACATCAAAAGAAATGTGTTTGCAAGGTTTGAGATGTGTTTTTTTCTTTGTGTGTTTCACAGAGTTGATTTCCCAAAAACTTTGGATCCTTTGAGCATTTTGTTGTTCAAACAAGTCAAGAAACAAGCAAAAATAATAATAAGAACAAGTGATGTATTCATACTCTCCCAATATAGAACAAGCGCCCTGATCTGCCCTCGCTATCAAACTGACAGTGTTGATGATAAAAGCATTGTCATCACTCAGTGGTTTTAGTATCTAAGGAATTAAAAAGAGTTATGCCCACCGCTGATGTCACTGATCCTTTCCTGACTCACACTTCACCTCAGACCCGACAGTGATTCACTGCAACACAACAACAATAATCCAACTGGCAACATTTAAAATTAAGCACAAATAAACTGAAAACTGAAACCATTCAGAAAGCCCTTCACTATAGGTCTCATAACAACCAACTGGTTCTAACCATTGTCTTACTGTATATATTGTTGTTTTGTTTTATGTATAATGCACCAACCACACCATGGCAATTTCCATATATGCAAATATACGTGGCAATAAAAATAATTCTGATTCTGACTCTATGGATTATATATATATATATAAGTGCTCCCAATTAATACAGTTTATGGTTCCAACTTTAATTTTGTTTTTAGTGGGCACCTGCAGGGGACAATAAAAAAACTAGACTGAAGTTTGGAGAGAGTTGTTGTTCCTATTATTATAAGATTACATTATTATATCAAAGGCCATATACACTGTTTTTTTTAAATGTGTAATGAGAACTATAGCTAAGGTAAATGTTATGTATTGTTATGTAACTGTTGAATTGACAAACAATAATTGCTGTTTGTTGCAGAAAACTAATTCATCACAGGCCTAATTTATGCAGAGAAGATAAAACCAGACGACAGGGATTTATTGTTAAATGTAATATCGTAATTGCGTATTTACTAATGAGGACAAGACAAGAAAAGAAAAATCTATACTTTTGAGAATTTCCTCTGTCAGGCACTGCAGTAGCTAAGAACAGATACGCTGGAGTAGAAAACAAACACACCTTCTTCAGAGGATCAGCCGTGGAAGGCTTCTGTTGTTGTCTGAGGAGGAGAAAGCTTCAACATCCTAAAGTAATCCGCTATTATAAAATATAGATGTAGGTGGATCAAACATAATGGATCTTTAATGATTAATGAGGAGCCTAATTATTATTCTTTTGATTTCACATGTAAGAACAAGCTATGGGGGCAGCGGTATCAAGTGTCGACTGTTCTGCCCCTTTCTCCTCTTTAATTACAGTACGAACAAGGTTACACCATATTTCCCAAACTTTCCTTTTGTTTCCCAGCAATTTAGCCTGCAGCTTTTTACAAAAATACTTACAGTGTAATTATAATTAATTTCTCCTTTACTCTCAAAGTCCCGACCATTTCCCACAGTCCCATTATCTCCCATGTACCAACATGTAAACACAAGTAGGAATCACACTGGACTCTCCACCATTTTTTATTTTAAAATGAAAGTTTTCTGAAGCTCAAATATCCAAACATTTTAGTCATTAAAATTCTTTCTTCATTTATTTCTCCGTCTATAACATTGCACTAAACATTTCTGCTTTAGCCTTGATTGGATTTATCTTTTTTGACTTTTTCCAATAATTTCTCTCCTGCATTTATTATAGATGTGCAACTCAGTAAACTCACACTATCACAACAGACCATTTATTACCATTAATCCCACATGGGGTTCCACTCTGTGGAAGCTGAGCTAAGGTCTGTCCATTAAGATTCATGCAAGCTGGGCGTTTATTTGCATACGCACTTAATGAGGGGTGTGTGCAGTCACTGTAATATGACATTTTATCGCTGTGTGTGTGTCGTTGGTTAACGTATGATATGGATGTGTCACAGTCAGGATTCACACCCCATCAGAATCACTCAGTCTGATAATGGACATACGATGAGCTGGGGGGGTAATTGGCTGTGGATGGCTGATTTCAGTTATCTGAGCTGCTCAAGTCATTTAAATCCGCTGTGGGATACAGACGCATATAACAGACCAAGGACCTGTGAAATATGAGTGTGGTTTTACTGAGATGAATTACATGACAGGATCAGAATTGAAAAAATGTAATTTTTTTGTTGCTGTTGTTTGTACGGATGGGTAATTTGATTTTGTTCAGCCAATTTTCTGTGTCTTGCCCCGTGTGTGTGTGTGTGTGTGTGTGTGTGTGTGTGTGTGTGTGTGTGTGTGTGTGTGTGTGTGTGTGTGTGTGTCTGTGTGTGTGTGTGTGTGTGTGTGTGTGTGTGTGTGTGTGTGTGTGAGGGAATTGTGAGGGAATAAATGGTAGTGAAGACTCCCATGATCCCACTTTGCTTCACAACGTATTTCGTTGCCGTTTTCATTGAGAGAGCCCTAGTGACCAAAGTTGTACCTTCAAAGACGACAGAATTACTGATATTTAAAAAACGAATCTTTCTAGCAACTATTCAGACAAAATCCTGGTTAGTTACTAAGTAACAAGCAATGAACAAAATAAAAACATAGCCTCAAACTAAGATTTTCAAATTGATCTGTATGTCTGTAAACATTATTCTTCAACCTTTTCCAGTGACCAACTCAACAACAACCTATCGATCGCTACACATTGGAGAAAAAAGTAAAGTAGAAGCAGTGAACCCAAGTTTCAGATTCTGAGGTCAGTTCAATTTCATACCATGTATTTTTATTCAGCCCCACATCCACATCACATGAGCTGCTCTGAACCGCTCTGTCCTAATCCAACTGCTCCGATGCAACATCGTGACTAACCTTTACCTCTCGTCCCCCTGCCTGGAGAACTGACCTTCCCAGAGGAGTGTGCACCATCAGTGCACCGCCAGGCCTGTCATGCTCCACTTGAAGCTCATCACGCTATGGACCCCGACTGACAAACTGTCGTGGCTGCGGATCTTGTTGTCCTCTTAGTCGGACATGAAGGTGTACACCGAATGGACGTGTGCGCTGCCGTGCTCTGTCAGAATCCTCAAAAACAACTCAAACAGCAGATTCCGCTCCTGTGTCAGCTCTTTGAGTTCTGTGTTTTTTTTGGCTTTTTTTTACTCTTGAAATAAATGTGGAAGATAAATGTTCCTTTCATACAAATGTATTGATTTAAATGGGAGGTGGCATATTTTCCATATTAAACCATGACTTTCTTTAACCAAGATTTATATACAAATAATCAAACCTGGTGGGGAATATATTTTTGTGGCTTTAAAATTGAATATTTCCTGTCTTCTGTAAGAAATACAAAGCAAATTGATTAATGAAAACCTCTGCAAGACCCTCAGCAGTCTTTTACATCACTGCTGCGACACTCATCACTGCCGACAATGGTGATGGAGAAATTAGGAAACTACTATGTGCCTAATGGCAGATCAGAAGACAAAACGTCCCACATTCATAGACCACCTTTCACCCAATTCTGGCCTGAGGCTGTATGTATATATGTTCTCAAGGTTCTACCAGGCAAGAGACATTAAAATTTCAGGGAGGAATAACCTCTCAGAGTGCCGACATAAATATTTAATGTGCTCTATTTCTCCACGTAAGGCCCCTAGTGTGCGAGCGTGTGCGTCGGTACGTGCGTGAGCAGCAAGTCATCGGTGCAGACTGTAATTACCTCTCTGCTGCAAAAACGCCAATCGAGGAGCAAAGGGAAGAGGAGCGAGCAGGAGGTTGAAAGAGAGAACAGAACAGAGCGGGAGAAAAAAGTCAAACACGAGTCAGAAAAACATGATTATGATAATTTGCACGGTTGAATGGGCAGTGGAAAGGTTTCATGTCCCTTGCACTGTAATTACAGGGAAGAACTGTGGGTGTCCGTACACATAAATATAGGGCTCTTTCCATTTGCCTCCATTTTTCATACAACTTTGAATAAAAACTGTTGTTGACCTGTGAAAGGCTCAAATTATAGTAAGTATACTGACACCATATAAATACCATGTTAACAGGAATCAATATTCTCACCATCAGCCTACAGTATGATTTAAATAATCAATTTTAATCAGATGGTTCCAGCCAAGCAAATAAAGATATTCCTTGAGACACAATGGGATGTGAAGGTGTGAGTTGGTTGTGTTCAGCAAAGTAAATTAAAAAAGTTTTTTCAGTAATCTTGGTCATAAAAGTCATAAAATATAAAATGTACCATATGTCCACACCTGAGATTACTGACAGAGATGGTGCTCAAATCAGATCTAGTCTTTATGAATATCTTTTTTTGCCATTATTGTTTTTCATTTGTCTCCAATCGTCTCTATATAACAAAATAAATTAAACTTTCCAGAAATGAAGCTGAAATACCCCTGATACGACTGCTGCCTAAATCTTGAGAATTTGAATCCACGCCGTGGCGATCAAGGGGTGGAGCCACAGCATCGCGGTCCCTTCGAGGCACACGCTCCACCAATCGTGAGTCAGTCTCTGCTGTCAATCATGAACCAAAAAAAACAACTTAATGGAAAAAAGGACAGTTGAACAAACACCTGTGGGAAAAGAACAACTTAAAATCAAAGACAATTTAGTTTGGTTCATCTGCCATCCACTAACACGGAGGAGGCAGGAGTGTGACACTTTTGCTTCAGGTTCCATCTTTTTACACTGTCTACAGGTGAAACCCCACTTCAAAGCAATGTTTTTCCATTTGCCCCTGTGACGACTGATGATAACTTCTCTATTGACGCATTAAATCAATATGGATTAGTTTATTTGGACATGGCCGCTTATTTTTAACGTGCATGCACAAGGAGGTGGAATATGTCCCAGTCCTCCCTGACGGAGGCACATGCAGCCCACGAAAAACTGCTGACATGCTGTGGAAAGGACAACCTCCCCCTGTGAAACTGATCAGCTCTAAATGCACAGTCGACTGTATCACGGGCAAATATATGTTGAATAAATGAGCATGGCTAGAAAGTATACGAGGAAATAATGGCTTGTGTTTGTCACTGTGCTGAGAAGGAGGAGGGGTAGAGCATTAGATATATGTATGAACCAGTATTTGAGGAGATGGAGGAGACAGTAAATGCACAGGGAGGTTAAATAACTGTGGAAAGTGAACTCCTCTGTGTAATTCCCTCCTCCCTCTTATCTCTCCCACCTCTGCACCCCCTTCACTTCTCTGCAGATAAGGACTTCTTCAGAGACAATTTAAGACAATTTATTTAAGTGGTTTCCCTACAGGCCTGAGAAGAGGGCCGAGATTTGAGAGCATTTGAGGAAAACATGAAAATATCGCTGACTTGTTCTCCCCTCCTTCAGGTGAAAATGTTAAAACAAAAATGGTTGTCATTAGGGATTTGGCAGGCGATGCAACTTGTGCCGACTAGTTTTTACTGCTCATTGAATTCTCTCCACATCTGACACAGTGACATTTGAAGCACAAGTTTCTTCAAGAGCAAATAATGCAGCGCTGGGTCAATGTTCATTCACAGGAAATTGACACAAGACAGAGTTAATATACTGTAGCTCTCTCTGATAACACAAACAACAACATATGACACATAACTCATAACCAGTTTCTTCCCTTGCATGTACATATAGAATGCAAAGGAAAGTATTAAGGTTCTGCAGTGAGGAGGCATCCTCCGGTATAAATCCTCAGCTCTTACTTCCACACATGTTAGTCCTCCACGTTGGATAGAGTTGGCTGGAGAACAGAAGTCAGGCACTGTTTGTTTTACTGCCTCCATCTTCAGGCAATTAGAGGCCAGCCACGTCAGGCTTGATTCTTCACGCTCTACCACACCAACAGGACATCTTCACACATGTAAGAGTGGAATGTGCAGAAGTTGTAAATGTGTAAGTTTAGGCGACCGGACTTGATTTTGTTTCCTGAGATGCTTTCAGACTTTTAGTGGAATCCTCAGTTGCTCCGGACATGCTCTGACAATTTGACTGACTGACCAAGTTCAAGGTTTAAACAGACTCATCGAAAATCATGCAGTCATCACCGTGTTCACTCAAGTGTCAGGAATGAGTCAACCCCACTGCATGAACTAGAGAAAAATCACAGACTTGCAGGGATTAGAACCTCGACCTTGTACTCTCTTACTTTCCAGACTACAATGCTGAAGAGTGAAAACAAAATCCATCGAGGCTCAGTCATGCATTATGAGACATGATTGTTGAATACATCTTACATCTGCATCTTCGGTCCAACGATGTCCTCCTGTCATGTCAAATGAATTCCCTCGATGCGTTCACTCCGAGTTGCACCGATGCCATTTTCCAAAACAAGTCTCCTGTATATTGGAGAACAAAGTGCTTCATTAAGTGGGACAATGCAGAGTACTATGCAAGTACTTATTCAACTGATCGATGCATAGTGTAAGAATAGAAGCTGCAAGGGACTAAAATGACAAAAGCTTGGGTAATAAAAAAGTGGTGGAGAAAAATCGATGTTTCCTCTGTACGGGAGGAAATCAATATACTCATTTTTTTCCGTTATAAAAAATTAAGGCAAAATGACAGAATATGAAAACCATTTCTATGCTATAGAGCAGGAGCAAATAAGGGGAGGGACACACACACACACACACACAAACACACACACACACACATACAAACACGCACACTACAATTCCTCACCTGCTGGCAGCATATAGCACTTGATTGTAGAAGTAGGCAGGAGACAGAGTTACATGGACACCAATGTTCCAATATTTCACCTATTAAGACACTGGCATGTAAACAGTATTTTATAGTTATTACCTTAATAACATAATTACTGTAGGTCAGCAATAATCACATTAACACGTTGAATAATCGACATGTATGTATTCACATTTATTGGGCATTGAACATTCTGTACTGCAGCTTTGAAAACGGCCAGAAAAAGCAAACTGTGACTTTAATACAGTTTGTCCACTGTTTATCTTTTCCGTTGGCTTTTTGGATTCAAGGTATCTGACATCAACAAGGAGCTCTGAAGTTTTGTAGGTCACAAGTGTACACATCCACCCCAAGACGCACGTACGCACAGACACACACACACACACACACACACACACACAAACACACATAAACAAACCGTTCACTGCAGGGCAAAGAGATCAGTCATGGACTCCCCAGAGCATGTCTGTGTTGTAGTGAATGCATTGCGACAGGGAACCTGACTCACCACGGCGCCCGGGGGAGCTGGGAATCAGCCGCGTGCCCATCCAGACAAGCGCTTAGGGCACCAAAGCTCCTTTCGCAGTGGAGACAGCACCCAACACACAGTCATCCGACGACTGTCAGCGTCAATTACAGAGTCTTTTTTCAAATGATCTACATGCTTCGATTCATCTTGTTGAACCGGAGCTGAATTGTCATCATCAGTTATGGTCTTGAGTGAAAGCGCTCCACAATCGGACATAATATCAGGTTCAGTCTGGAAAAGTCGGGATATCGAGAGGGTGGTGGTTTATATTAGTGACACGCGTCCAGATGCACAACCCTCTATGGCCAAGGACCAGATGAAATAATTAACAGCGTCTGTCCGGCCTGATCAATCAATCAAATGTGTCACGGGTGTCAAATTCAATAGGATCAGCGTTGCATGTTAGAGCGCAGATGTTCTGTGGGCTGTGCTGTGTCCTTCGGGAGCCGGCGAATCCCGAGAGAACTTCTTTCAAGGGCACGCCACTTTCAAAGGAATGTCACAGCGAATCTCGGTGTTACATTATGGTATGCAGACAATTTCCCACCCCCGCACTTTGAATATTCATATTGAGTTTGAAACCATCTGCTGTGAAAGTTTTAAACACGCCTGTGGATTCTGCATCACAAGCTGCATGTAAAGGAAATGGTCAGTTGAAGCATGGTTCGAGCCACAGCTGAAGAAGAAGAAGCTGACTTTGAGATATTTGGGCTCTGACACTTGGTTGCATTGATACAGGTAACTTCGATTTTCTGTGCAAACTGAATAATAATAATAGTAAAAGAAAATGTCAATGTTTGTTTCTGGCTGCCCTCAAATCACATGGTTTTAATTTTATGTCGCCTCATGAACTTCTGTTCTCGTGGTATATAGGCTCAGCCTCACTATTTATATGGTATTGTTAAGGTAGGAAACTCTGGATTTCATATTTCATATTGTATCTTTTCATATTAAAGTGACAAAGTGAAAAAATCCAATGGTGATGAAAATGTGACAGTATGTCTCAACTGTCCTAGAGCCTCATAACAGTCCAGTAAAACTCCTGTTTCTCCTCCACGTTCTGTGTCTGACTCTTTCAACCAGATCCACAAAAGTATTGCCCGACATGTCACAATACAGTGGACAGTAAAACTAAAGCTGCTTTCAGACATGCACTGAACTTTGTCCACAGGGGAAAGTGTGTGTGTGAGCCTGGGGAGTTTCTGAGAACTTTCTCTGTCTGGCCGCCTCGTATTAGTTCTGCAGAAAGTCCGAAAACAGCAGGGGGATAAGAACATATTTCTGATGTTATCTCCTGCTTCTGCCTGCTGCTCCACCCCCAACGCTCCAGAGGTCTAGCATCTCCGGGTGCATTGTTCATGTGTGAAAGGCAAAGTCCGCAGAATGTCCAGACACAATTCTCTGGACTTCCTCTGGAGGTCAAGTGGCTTTTGCAAGTCATTACAATCATTAGATCGCGAGTGACGGTTAATGTTCAGTTTTGCAAATAAAAACAGGCCCCGGTGGTGTCTGGGTTGTTTTTCACTCTCTGCACTTTAGATGGTTAAAGTTTCATCGAGATTCTTCAGGGGGTCTTTGGCTAAAAGGGTTGGTGACCACTGTTTTACATTGTGGTTGATTTCTCAGTGAGCATTTTCTTTTATTCCGCTGTCGTCACTTTTTTATTTGGACACCTTTTATACTTTATCTCTCTCTAAGGGAATCTCTCTCCGTTGTGTTTTTCCTCTTCCTGTTGCATCTTCTCTAATACATCTCTCCCCTCATCTCTCTCAAGTTCCAGCGGTCAGTGGCGGGGTACAGGATACAGAGCCTTAATTACACCCCAGAGGACTCTCCTCCTCCTCCTCCTCCTCCTCCTCCTCCTCCTCCTCCTCCTCCTCCTCCTCCTCCTCCTCCTCCTCCTCCTCCTCCTCCTCCTCCTCCTCCTCCTCCTCCTCCTTTTCCCTCCTCATCCTCTTATCGCCGATTCTGCTGCATTCTCTTTTCTTTGTTCTTGTTCACTCGCGTCCTCCTCTGCCCGCACACTTACAAAAAAATGTTTGCCTAGTTTTTAGTCTCCATGTCTTGGCCTGTCACCAAACTCTGCATTGTTGCATTTGCTCACTCGCCCGCTCAAGCATTCATTAAGGAAGACATGCATCACAACGAATACACACTGGGTATGCTGTCATGTTACGTATAAACATGACAAGACTAAGAGTCGACAGCCTCTCAAGCAGGTTCGTGAAGCAGCACTTCGTCACAGTGGTGCCCAGATGTGCTAACGTCAGGAGGCTAAGACTTTATACCTGATTTTCTATCATGCCTTTCTCATGTTTTTGTCTACAGCTCATCGACACCAGCATCGGCCGTGATCCTCAGAAGCTCTCGGTTCTCGTTGTCTCTCCTGTTTTCTCTTGTGGGCTCACTTGGACATTCTACAGACATTTTTCCAGGGGCTGACAGCAAATGTCCCAGAAAATGTCCTGAGCAACTGACAAATTACAGGAAAATATCCCAGTTCACTGCAGAGCTTGCTGCTAAAGCATTTCAAAATGTGATGGCATTGCAATCTAATGGTAGTTTGATCAATGTTCTGAATGATGGACGTTACTCTGCAGCCATATACGTCACAGGTATGGGCAACAATGTTCAACGAAACCTTGTTTTCATGCTTGTGTTGTGCTCTCACCAGGTCTGCTGTAGCCTTTTCTGTTTTTGTTTTGTTGCACAGTGACATTGGTTTGATTCCCTGCGGGGAAATGTTCTTAATTGCTCCCCTTCCATAGCGAGGTCAAAGTTCAGAGTCAACCCAATAACACTTAAACAGAGATAGAGGTTTGTTGTCGTGTGGCTCTCTCCACATCACCTCCTCACCAAAGGGACCTTCTGATTATGATTCACTCATCTGGATTAACAGTCAGGACTGGTCGTGGTTGAGCTGTCGCTTTTAGAAAACCGGATGACGTTGAATCCATGAGTTATTACAAATTAAATATAATTTACTTGCTAGGCCTTCACCACTTCGATATTTGTGTGATTTGTTTCATGTCTCTCTTTCTCCCTGTTATAACTTTCTTTAGCATTATTGTCAATAGTCTCTGACATTATCCCACAGGTGTGACTCTCACACTGCCAACTAATACGCAGCCCCCCCTGCTGGCCAACAATCTGTTTTAGTGGCACCAGGACTCGCTCTGATCTTTGTGTGAGTGTAGGCGTCCTGGAAGTGGCACCACCAGCAGAGAATTCAACGTTGATTACTATTCATTGTTTTTCCTTCATGCTGTTTAAGTTGAGCTTCGGAAGGAATTCTACAATGCTCGAGACAAAGCAGCCAGAAACCTGCAGTGCTCCTTTTGTTTGGGTGATTACTGCACAGCCGGCATCTCCCTTGTTTAACACGTGTTCAGTGTATTTTATAGCTAAAGGATCCGTTTCTAGGATTTTGTGTTATCTTGTGGAGAGGTTGCGTATTGGAACCAACTATAAACCCCTCGTTTCACCCTCTTCTTCAACCAGGGTGGCCTTCAGTTGTGCAAATTTGTCAAAGACCCTCTGCACAGAGCCAGTGTTTGGTTTGTCGTTATGGGCGACTGCAGAAACATAGCGGTGCTCTATTGCAGAATCTGTGGAAGAGGAATCCAAATCCAAAATCCTACACCCTCCTGTTTTATGTGAAGTAAGATACCATTTTGATAACATCTATTAATTTAAACTATACAGTATGAACAGTAATGGAATCAAGAGTAAAAACTTATAAGAAAACACTGTGAAAGTGATTATAATTAGAGACACAATACACAGTACTAAAAACAAAGGGACAAATCCTCAAATATATTGCATAAAACAGAATATAGGAACACTGGACCTTTAATTATTTTCATGTGATATGAACATTTATCATATTACAGTTTACATCTGCCCAGATGTGTCAGACATTCTCTACATTTCTTATATGCAGAGAACTTTCCATTGATGTCATAACCAATCTTAATAGAGATTTAAGAGCTAGACTCCCTCTTTTCTATAGCACCCCAGACTCCTGTTGTGTCACTATAAAGAATATAATTCCTCATAACTTCATTAGAGTACCACACGCGACCCAAGGAAGAGCGGATCTCTGCAGAAATATTTCCCTGGGATGTAACTTTCCGGGCATGAATTATGGCATTATTCATATCCATGTCTTGCTGCTTCAGCATTCCCATTGAAAGTGAAGCTAGCTATAGAAAGACTGCTTTAAATTTCATTACTTCATAGCCTCAGCTAGCCTCTCACCAGGCTGATGACTCATAGTGAAAATGGATAAATCAAACACGTTCCTGTGTGTGTGTGTGTGTGTGTGTGTGTGTGTGTGTGTGTGTGTGTGTCTGTGTCTGTGTGTGTGTGTGTGTTTTCTCTCTGCACAACATTCACATTCTTTGTGTGCAGCAGGGAGGAGAGCCAGCCAAGCGTGGCATTGCACTATCCTGCTTGTTATCAGGTGGAGAGAACGAGGCCAGACTGCGGGCGGGCGAGTGGAGGGACAGAGGTGAATGGAGAGATGAGCACAGATTAAGAAAAAGAAGGGAGGAGGGCAGGGACTAAGGGAGAGTCAGAAAGAAAAGGATGGAGGGGGTGGGGTCAGCAGGTAGAGAGAGAGAGAGACACTAGAAACTCTCCTGACGGCTGAGACTGATAAGTCCTCCACCCTGAATGACCACGGTAGTCACTTGTCCCTGATTTCAGCCGATGGGAATATACCAATGGCGGCGTATATACCAGACCCCGGTTGTCATAGTAACAAGAATAAACATTGGGATTCAGGACAGATCGTGGATTGAGTTTGAATAATTCCATTGGAAAGGTCAGAGGATGTTTGTCATCATGGTTAAAGTAACTAACACGTGGTTAGGGTGAGAAACAGAACATTGACAACTGGATCGTGGGAAATGAACAGCGATGACCTGGACTTTCTAATCGTATGCATCCATCCCAACCTCCTCTTAAAGCAGACAGGTCAGAATCGTCTCCTTTGTCCCATCTACCACCACGAGAAGTCCCTTAACTATAAAACTTAATTGCGTAGTAATGCGCTGCGTGTGACAGGCAACCTATGAGGTCTTAGTGTGTCCAGGAGTGACGATGAAAGGAAGCAGCTCGGAACTGCTCTTGCCTGTTATTAGCTTCCCTTCATCCTTTATCTACACTGCTTATCTTTTGAGGGTGGCAGAATGGGCTGGAACCAATCAGCTGACATTGAGCCAGCCCATCGCAGTGCCAACATACAGAGACAAACACCAGGAACCTTCTTGCAGTGAGGCAATGCCCCATTGTTAACTCGCTAAAATATTAATAGGTACACACGATGATAAACACAGAGAACATCACAGAATAGATGCAAAGTGTACCCAAGGCAGATTAACATCCCCATCCATGTGAATACATAAATTCATTAAATCACGAATTTGCAGAGAGTACAAAAATAACAGAAAATACAAAGCATACACCAAGAAGCCGAACAATGTAGCACTGAGTATTCAAGGATAAGTCGGTCTTGTCGTCTTTGTGTTGTTTTTATGGTGTATTTCCCATAAATGTGGCTGGTATATGAGTCATGGTTACTTTGCACACTTCACCTTCAAGCCTGTAATAATATAGGGAATGCACGCAATCTAATCGTGAACATTATGTATTGTAGAGCAGCAAAAAGAGTAAAAATACATGAAAATATTGAAGAAAAAAAAAAATTCTTGAGCATTAACTGTTCACAATGCTGTGAGATGCTGAAAGAGGTTCATGTAGGGGACATGTTGTCCAACAGCCCGGAGGTGGGAAAATGCAATAGACCAAACTGCTGGAAAGGAAAACAGCTGCAGCAATCATATCACTGTATACTGTCTACTGTGAAACTCATCATTTGCCTCACCCCCATGCTATCCAATGTCGGTCAGCTGCAGAGTCACATGTGCCTCTAATGTACATCAGTGCCCAGAGTGCCTGTGTCATCCCAGTGCTGCCACTCCTTGGAACTGTATATGATTTATGTGCGCTGTTTACCCTATCTCTTACACACACACACTTACACACACAGTGTACATGAACAAGTCGACATGTCAGCAAGCATCAAATGAAGAGAAGAGTGTTCGGGTCCCTGTGATGCTGGAACATCTGTGGGCTCCCAGCAGGAGGACTGCTTCATGGAAGTGGAGATAACGAAGCATGTGATCAGGGCCATGTGAAACTTGAGGCTGACCTTTTTTTCAACAAAGTCTTTAAGGTCAAAGGAATGTCCTCGGGGGACATCTGCTGCAAAAACTGGGTTTGAGAAGCATATCGTAATGTATTTGTTTCACGTGTGTGTGTGTGTGTATTCTCGAATGTCATACATCTCTCTGCATTTATATGTAAATATGCAGTTATGCATGCATAGCTGCACATATACTCGCAAATGTTTGTGCGCGACCGCATTTGTGTGCGGCATGCTAACCTTATTTATGAAAACATACAATTTTAATATTTGATTTCCTGTCCCGAAGAAGGATGAGCTAAATCCTGTGTGTATATCAAACTCAGGGAACACACATACTGCAGCGAAGGTTTTACTGTTTTTTACACTTAAACACAACAGCCTGAATTATGGTTTCAAATAAGACAACAGCGTATCTGGCTTTAACTGCAGAGGAGAGATTGTCTCAAGAGAACAGTGCAACTATTGCATTCTCTGTATGAGCATAACCGACAACTGTAATCTCTTGAGTCGCACCACAAACTTTAATGACCTCATGCCACTGCGGGTTGTAAAAAGCCTTTTTTATTTGCCAGTGAGTGTCAGTAAAATAAACTCTTGGTTATAATGAAAAAACATATGATAAAGACTGTTGCTGTTGGAGAGAATATATTACAGAAATGTGGGGTCAACACAAGCTGATGACCAGCTGACCTCCCTGCATACAGTCTACTCAGAGGTGAACATACCATTCCTGACAAACATGTGCACTGCAGTATGTGCTTCATCATATTTATATTAGAATGCTTCTGATTTCATTAATTAGCATGTAGCATGTGGAAGATGACTAGAAAGCAGAGATCTGCTGTTCTTTTAATTGGATGCAGCTAAAGGAACGAAAAGCTTAAAGATATAATACGAGACAACTCTAGGACTTGTATTCTTACATCATCCAAAATGTTTCCAACAATGTTCAAACCCAGAGAAATTCTCGTTTTATTTAACTTAATGGGATGTTTGAGTTTGGTTGACTTGTTATTGCGTCATATCTGCTAAACCCATTGGATTTGCACGTTTCTGCTTTAACTTCCAGGGAAACAAAGTTTAAGGAAGGTTTTTTGACTTCCAGAGTTTGTGTTGCTCATTTCTAATGGATCATGATTATCCACTGAAATTTTGCTTTGCATTCTATCGTCAAAGCTCTCCCAGTAAAGGGCAGATTGGTAATGGTGGTGAAGACAACAACTCCAATGATCCCACGCTGCTTCACGATATCATCAAGCTATGGTTTTTTGTTATTTTTTTGATTGAGGAACTCATATGTTTAACTACAGACCAAAATGATGTTGAGAAGTGAATATAAAACAAGATAAGCGCCGAAGGCTGATTGCACCTCGGTCTAAAGTTACTCTTGATTCTTGAACTTTTTTACAGAGACACAAAATAAATAGTTTTGTGTGCCGGACTAATTTCTTCATTATGACTGCATGTCACTGAGGGTAAACAAATGGAAAGACTTGCACCTATTCTCTGTCATCCAAAATGCCGTAACATCCGTCATGTAATGGCAGCACTTGAATTTGCACACTCTGCACACTGACACACACACACAGACTGTATCACCATGTTTACCTTGCAGATGTTGACTTGTTTGTGGTGTCTGGACCTTGTGTTGATATTTCAGTTCATCCTGGCTCAGTCAGACGGTCGCAGAGGGTTTGTAAAGCTTTTAGGACCATTTCACAGCAATAAATAATCCATTTGCTCCGAGCTCAACTCTATCACACACACACACAACCACACACATGCAGGAATACAAATAGACGCTGATATGACGGGATGGTTTTATCGGAAGCTGGAGAAGAATGAACCCGGTGATGACGAAGCCCACCCTAGAGTTGAGGTGAGGCCACTGAAAAAGGGGATTTTAAAAGATCTTTCCCTTATGGCTCTTCATGTTACTCTTTGTGGTTTGAGTCATTTCATCGCATATCTCACAAACACTGATGACTCTGAGTATCACGTTTGTTTTATGTTTTCTTCCACCTCCTCTTTCTGCTTCATCTTCTTCCACCTCCACAATTGTTTTTTCCTTGTTATTTGAATGGGAATTGAAAGAAGCTGCTCTCAGATCCCCCACGCACCAACATTGACACATTTAACTGTTCTACCAAAAATAACCAGCACTGGGCTGTATATGAAAACCAGAATATAGATGAGGCCAGCTGTTGACAAACAAGTATTCAGCAAGAGGAGCTACTTTCACAGAACTGTAGGTAAATTTCCCCCTCATAGCAAATTTGGTTTGGTCCAGATTTTGTCCACAGCAATATTTGTTTTGTGCTATTTGGGCCATTGCAACATTTACCACATGGTCCGTTTTAGGTGCATATCCAGATGACAGCTTGCCTAGAGAACTGCTTGTTTGCCAAAAAAAGAGGCCCACATTTGTTTTGGAATATTTGGGCCACATTTTCCAGCCTTAAGATTCACACTGGGTTTTTTCCTGGGTCGCAAGAGGGCCAGAAGTGCTGCATCATTGCAGGAAGTGGCCCACATCTGTTTGCTACCTTTCCGTGGACTTTGGGTGTTTTAACCTCTCACACACACACACACACACAAACTTAGAGCAAACACACCATGGGAAAGAGAAACTAATATGTCTCCTTCACTCTGTGCAGGTTTAACATTGAGATTAATTATTAACTGTTTGTTGAATTTGGAAATTGTGCCTGTTTGGACATTTCTCTGATACAGCCAGTGTGTGCATATGTTCTCACAGAGATAAATGGACGACTGCAGCTGTGCACATTATTCATGAACAGGTCCTCCAGCACACCCTTGCACCAATATCTTAAATATTGAAGTGAACTGTGTATGTGTTTCTAGCATGGTTCTATATTTTGGTTTGAATGTTTTATATCCTGCAGATGGAGTCATTGAAAATTTGGACACAGACGCTCATTTGATTCAATGACCACCAGGATTTATTTATTTAACACCGTTTTTTAATGAGGTCTCAGTGGTAACATTTGAGATGGTACTTGCATCAAAGTTTGCGCCGAGCATTGAGCAGTCTTTTGGTTTATGTCCAATGAGAATAGGGTTATTCTTTATGCTGTTAGAGTTTCATTTCCATGATCTACGGGTGGAACACACTGTTTCACTGGGATCTCGTACCCAAGAGTTGATCGCTGGCCAAACTGGAAGACGAGAAAGGCCCAGGTTTCATTTTTACTGGAGGTTACAAACCCTGCTTTGTTCCTACGCTCACACTCCCACAAGTGCACATACGAAAGACCATGACCTCTCATCCGCCTCGGGAGCTGCTGGTGATGATTCTGACACACGTGCACACTCCTTTGTGCTCCTGAGCTTCACTGCTACACTCTTTCTTTCTCACCTTCTTTCTCTCTTTCAAATATGCATGCACAAACACAGACAAAGAGCCAGCAGCTTCTATCAGCAGCCCGAGTGTTGACAGAAAGTAAACAGCAGTGTCTCTATCAGCCGATGTGTATCAGTGCCACAGGGACCCCATTCATTCCTATTATCAGTGATTACCACCACTGAGTGCTCCTCCTGCTCCTGCTCCTGATTCCTATCTGCACCAGCAGCCCAACAGATCTCTATCAGACGCAACTGCAGCCGCTGATGAGGTGAAGAACATTCATATTTCCATTATTTTTCTGAAATTGAGCACTTGCCCAGAATTAGACTTACAGCTGTGGACATTTGCAGGACACCTTGTACACCTTGTAAGATTAGTATCTGGATTATTTCACAGTTAAATTACAGTCCTTGTCGAATGAGAAAAATTGTTTCTGCTCTCAAACTATTTCAAGCACAAGGATAATTGAGTGAATTGAGCATTTGGCCCAAGGACTATTGGATCCAATGAGTTTGGACGAGGGTAGTTGTGACTGATTACCTGGGGCCATGGATACATTTTGAGAAAGTTAAATACATTTTTATGCTTTCTAATGAAATGCTCACTCACCTCATGATACTGCATTGCATGTCAATGAATTAACAGGGTTTTGATGTGTCATGGGAGACGTGGGATTGTCTTGTTTTTTTACGCATGAACGTTAAAGTCAACTTATCTCAAGTCATTACATTGTCTCATGTTCTTGCAGCAATGTT
Source organism: Limanda limanda (assembly GCF_963576545.1). Classification (NCBI taxonomy): domain Eukaryota; kingdom Metazoa; phylum Chordata; class Actinopteri; order Pleuronectiformes; family Pleuronectidae; genus Limanda; species Limanda limanda. Next base: position 17,065,461 of record NC_083652.1, read on the forward strand.
GATGGAGATGAGGCTGACACGCTGATCTGATTGTAGCTGACAGTGTGTGATGAAAAGTCAAACAAATTAAAGGAAATTAAATGCAAAATGACGAAGAGAGAGATATGTTGTATATTATGGTGTGTACTATTCTTAACTGATGCCAAGCTAAAGATATGGAATGAAATTACAGGAGCAGCACTCAAGAGAATTGTGATGAATGAGCATCTGCTGTTCAAAGCTGCAATTTGCACACACACACACACACACACACACACACACACACACACACACACACACACACACACACACACACACACACACACACACACACGCACGCACGCACGCACGCACGCACACACAGATATGCATTTAGATTTTTAACTTGGAACAACTTCATTGACTTGGAATTTTTCACTTGCATTTTCATAATCACTTTTCTTTTTACCCATTTCAGCGTCCTGACAACACTGAATGGGATTACACTCGTCACTGTCAATGCAGACAATGTGTGTGTGTACCCATTGTTATTACCACTGTGATACAGATCAGCATACACAACAAGGACACCGCCCCTTCATCCTCTTAGCTTGCACTTAGTGATATAAACCACATGGACGTGCACACACGCCTATACATACACACACAGACAGATGTGTTGACTTAAGTCACAATCTACATTCAACCCCGTTTATTTTTACTCTGTGATGTTTGCTGTCCTCAGGAGTCTGTGGCTGGTCCTTCCTTTTTTTTCTTCCTGTCCTGACAGAGACTAATGGGGGAGACGGAGACGAGGACCATCACAATCCATCTCAATAAATGATGCCGTTAGCATGCACATCTTTTTTTTGCTGCGGGCAGAACAAAACAGAAGCTTGTTGTTGTTTCAGGCAGATCAAAGTTTTACAACAAATTTATCCCAATCATCTTTTTTGTATTTGCTGCTGAATTGCATTGAAGAAAGTGCAGCAGAAGGCGAAGACAAGCCGCTGTGCAGCCGATAATTACTAACTTAAGAACAGCAAACGAGTAAACATCAGTTTTTAATTAAACTTCATCATTGAAGCAGCAGATGACCATCTGTACATGGATTTAAGCTGATTGTTCACCATAATTGTGGCAGCAGTGTTAATCTCAGTGTGGAGCTCATCAGTGAAATACCATAATAAAAAGACAATAATAATGTTCAGTAGAGTATAAACAACAATAGACTTGTTTACACATTCCATTAACAACAGGAACACATTTTATTTGAATAATATAACCTGAAGCTTTACAATTTCAGATTTTCTTTTCACAAATCACATAAGAAACCATTGTATTATACATTTATCAATAGCCATCATCATAACATAAATATGACTTAACAAGTTCCTACTGTTTAAACTATTTTTTCTTTGTTTAATTGACAGAATCATTGTGAAAAACTTGCAGGTGCAACAAAACCCATTCAGCCCATAACACTGACAATATTTAAGAAAGATTGGTTCTTATCTCAGATCCTTTTTAACGCAACATCGTGAAAGCATCACAATGCAGGTACAAGCGACAGCAGAAAGAAAGGAAGCTCAGCCATGACAAGAAGTAATTCACAGTTATTGAGAAACAGTGACGCCCAGGATGAGCGTTATGGAGGTTTTATGAGGAGCCACAGGCACCGATCTGATCATCTTATAGCGATTACATTCAAAACAGTTTTGCACAATAAGTGAGTGAAGATTAAACGCTGGGTGTTCATGTCTCCATATCCCCGGCTACACTGCACTCTGCCGCAGAACGATGCAGGAATGAAAAAGTGAGCAAACGCGTAATCTGCTAGTTTATACTGGATTGTGATCCACACTATTTTTAGTCGTCTCCGTCAGCTGTGAGTTAATCTGAACGGGCACAGACACTGCAACGCGGGGCCGGGGGGTTCAAGGGTTAACAAGCATTACACTCGCAGTCATAAATACAAGAGGGGAGGGAAGAGGTTAGATGGATTTATGAAGCGGCAGCCTCTGTTCCACTGTGTCTACCACTTAAACAAATAATCACCGGCCTCCCACCCAACAAATGGCAGCAGCAGATGAACGGAACAAAGTGACATAATTGTTGCACAAAACCGCACAAATAAAAACACTGCACAGTGGGGACATATGCATAATATATGACTGCTGTTAAATGTACATTGGGTATGTACATTCACGCTGATACCACAGTAGCTGAGGCTTCTTGCAGCACTTTATTAGGACAGCAAGTTTTTTTATTGCAGTGATGCATTAGCGCGTGTGTCTTTTTTTTTTCTTTTTTTTTTACACTGCAGTGAAAATACCATCCACAAATTCACGCTCTCTCTCTCTCTTTGGCTCTGCATTTTATATCTCGTGCTGTAAATCCAACCCCTGGGCCTCCCTCTCCCTCAGTCCAACGCTCCAGGATGCTGGTACCTTTGTGTGCATCATCACGTGTCACACGTCGACACCCACAGTGCGTGGATGGGTTTGTATGTGTGCTCAGTACCGCATCTCCCCAATGACCGGGCTTCATTGAATGATCAAACAAGCGAAGACAGATAAAAAGGAAAATATGTGGTTGGTATAGAGATGCATGAAAGATGTCATGATTCATGAGGCTCCTGTCAACCACCCCTCCCCCCCTACCCCCGTCTCTTCGTTCACACTTCCTGCCCTCCCATGACCCAGAAAAGAAGAAGCATGATTTTCAAAATATGTGTTTTTCTCCCTGCATTCCTTTCTTGCATTACAGATATTTAACAGGTTTCTTTCTCTCTCTCTCTGCTCCACCGCAAAGATCTTAAAACACAGAGTGATAAATACAGAGTCCTGCCACTCCCATCACAACACCCGGGAGAAATCACTTACCATCGCAATGGGCAGCCTCAGAGCCCCCTGCCCTTTACCTCAGATCCCTCCTCATCACAGGAGAGCTCCTCTGAGGCTGGGGGGGAGCAGCTGAGCGAAAGCCCCATGATCCAGCCCCAGAGACGCAGCCTTGCCTATAGTCTATCCTCATAAGCATAAATGATGTAAATTATCCCCAAGGCAGAGGCCACATCATGCAGGTTACATAAACCTGTGTGCTCGGCGTTGCTTGAGGAGCCCCCTGTATGGCACGTAGACTTAATGTGTTCCGCTTTAGTGGTTTCAAGTTAGTTGAAAAAAATCAATGGACACAAGAGACAGTTAAGACCCATTGGGATTTCATGATGAACGCTAGAAAAACATGTACACATATGGTACAGAAAGCCATGTGTGTAATGCATGTATACACATAGAGAATAAACATGAACACAGGCTAATTTGTATATGCATCACTGCATGCTCGCACGCATGCGCACATGTGAAACAGAAACACACACACACACACACACATGCACATTCACATTTACATTAACAGTAATCTACTCAAATATGGCCCACGAGCATGATTAAATGTGTCCTGCCTGATGTAATGCAACGGCGCCATCTCATGTCGTGAGGAAAGAATGCAACACTGCAGCAAATGAATCCACTGCGAACAAGTGGTTCTCTCTGTCTCTCTTCTTCCTCTCCCCATCTGTCTGATGGTGTAACCTGCTGGTTCATCTGGGTCGATAAGATCTTTCACCTTCCAATGAGCATGTCAGTACCAATTGTCTCACGCGGATGTGTGTGCGTACAAGCTTCTGAGCCGAATGAACGACCACCCACAAGGCCGAGAGGCTTCTGTTGCTTGATATGAACAATGTCATACATCATCTTTTAATCCACATCTTCCTCTATGCTCTCTGCTGTCTTTCAACCAATAATCCCTCTCCTTCTTTATTCTCTTGTTCATCCTTTTTTATATGTATTTTCTTCTCACACACACTTCCCTTGTCTTTTGTGTTTTCCCACCCAAGTCCTCCTCACCCACTGACATCTCCGCCTGCCTCCGTCAGCCACTGTCTGACATCATAGCAACAGCAGTGTGCGAGCCAGAGGCTTGCTTGACACTGTGCACGTCATTCCATCAATCCTGACCAGTGATCACAAGAGAAGCAGGTGAAGCAGGGGGGTTGGGGGGGGGAGACGTGGCAGAGGGAGGCCGAGCCACACCCACGTCACTGTGATATGCAGGGTGGAGGCAGTTTTAAGGCTATTTGGCCGGCACGCTGTTGGCAGGGTCGGCTTTAGGCTGCAGCATTTTAAATGATGTGACTCACTGTGGCGTGGTGCAGCAAACTGAGCATGCAAGAGGGTTAGAGAGAGAGAGGGGCGTCATACTGATGTGTCATAGGGCAGAGGCAGGCGAGGGGAGGGGGTTAGAGGAATCGTCTGAGGGAAGGGTATGTGAAGTGAAAGAGACTTTTTAGGGAGAAGGACGTCGGAACTTTTCACTGTGTGTATAGGCCTGTGCAGGGAAGAGTGAAGGAGGGACCCAGGAAGTGAGGGAAGGGATGGATTAGTGTAAGTGTAATGAAGACAGGGAGAGGGAAAGTGATTTACATTTTAAAGGATTATTGGCTCCTCTGCAGTCAGGAGGCTGTGCAATGAGTGCAAACACGCACACACACACACACACACACACACACACACACACACACACGCTGGCAAATTCTCTCTCTACTGCAGTGTCAGTAGCTCCCGCAACACATGAATCTTCTCAGAGATAGGAGAATGGCATATCATTTCATTCTAATACCAACTTCCACTAACTAATGTATAAGAAAACACAGACATGTTTGTATGCATGTGTATGTGTGTGTGAGTGTGTGTTTGTGTCTGTGTGTGTGCGATGGGGGGAATGCAGAGTGGGAGGATAGCATAAAGCATTTCTTTTGGTGGCTGCGCTGTAACGACGGTGCCCAGAAGCTTCACTACACACACTGCAGACATCTTGTGGGGCAAGAGTGTTAAAGCACAAAGTGGGAACAGTCACAGTAATCACAAGGCTAGATTCAGTGTTGGAACAATTAATTTAATACTTCTGTTTCCTTCATGTTTGACTCAATAACTGTGTCTCATGCCAGTATCATCAAATCAAGCCAAAGTAAAATGTATTATGTATAAAGTGTATTTTATCACTTTCTTTCTATTCTATTCAATGTTATATCCCTTATCTTTTGTAAGTTATTATTTAAACCTCTTCTGTCACTTAAAAATCTGTTCTTTTAAATAAATTACATTTCAACATTTTATTCTTATCCATATACTGGACATAAAGCACTTTGAGCTGCTCTTCTTGTATGAAAGTAGCTGTACAAACAAAGCTTACTATTATTATTATGTTACCAATATTTAATTAAAATTGCTTTGTAATTATTTATTGTCTGCCTTCATATTTTTGTAACTGTTTTTGACAGTTTTGACAGCTTCTCTTTCCTCTTCTTCTTCTTCGTATTCTTCTTCTTCTAATGATTATTATTACTATTATTATGACGTGAAGCTTTTCCGCTCTTCTTGTCAGTTTATTCTCATATTATGATTATTTAAAACTCAAATGTTAAAACGTGTCTCTCCGGATATGAAACGAACACACACACAGATCGTGCTGCATGTTTTCTGCTCACGTTGTGTCTCGGCACATTTGTGCGCTTGAGGAAACAGAGGTAGAAAAAAAATGAATGAGTGGAACAAACCGACGTCATCAGCCTACGTCATCTATCCCTCAGCGGAAGGATACTTTCTCCCCCGAGTAGTAGTTCCGGGATGTGGGACTACTTCTCGGGATTGGAAGAGGGATAACGTTGACGGGCGTAAGGATACCACGGGGCTACGCGTCGCTAGCAGGTGCACTGCGCAGGGGAACGAGGAATAAACACCGAGAGGAACGAGTCCGCTGCTGACGGGATGTTTTACCGTTAACACCACCGAGGTCACGTCACACCACGCACCGGAACCCCGCGCTTCCACCGGAGTAATGTCACGGTAAGTCCCGCAGAGCAAAGGCCGCTAGAAGCCGTGATGTGTCCGGTTGGCTGGAGGCTAACGGTAGCAGGCGATGCTAACAGCTGACAACTGCACCGAGTGAGTGACGGGTGTTAGCGGTTGTGTTGGTTGACACGTCACATGTTTTATAAGGTCCCGACACGTGTAAATAAACGTAGATTCAGTCCGACTTGATGACGTGTTGACAGCCCCCCCCCCCCCAAACTGACGTCAGCAGACGATTAATGAACCATTCAATTACTCTATAGGAGACCAGTGACGTCACGTGTGAACACTTAATTAACACGAGTTACAGAAGGTTTCGTTACACCCAGTGTTGTGGTCTGATGTGCAAGTGCAACTGTGCACAACATCATCTTTTACACACACGTTTGTACTTCTATCTTAGGGAGGACACTTATTGACATAATACATCCACTAGCCCCTTAGCCAATCATTAACCATCCAAACTAAATGCCTGACCTAAACCTAATTCTAACCCTTAACCTATTTCTTACCCTAACCAAAACCAAATTCTAACCTATTTCTAACTTAAACCTAATTCTAACCCTAAACACGATTCTAACCAAATCCAAATATAACCTACGTCTAACTTAAACATAATACTAGCCTAACCTTAACCCTAATTCTAACCCTAACCTAGACTAAATTCTAACCTAATTCTAAACTTAAAACCAAGTCTTAACCCTCAAACAGCCCATTGAAAAAGTGAGGACAGGTCAAAATGGCCTCACTCTGTAGGGTCTATGCTGAAACTGTACCTCTCGAAGGTATAGGTACAGGAACACTCGCACACACACACAGACACACACACACATACACACAGACACACACAGACAGACACACTTTAGACTGTGGGGTTCATTTGTTAAATAAATGATCTGACTTGAACTCCTTTTTAACTGTAATCATGTCACCTGCTCCTATTTTACTTATCCTTTGTGTGAACATTACTTTCCATGAAGTATTTGTTTTATTCACATTGTTTTTTAATGGTAAAGCACATGAAATAGTCCTGTTGTTTATTAATATGATTCAGTGACCTACATGTTCTGCTGGTGGGTGAGTTTTGTTTGACGGGACAGAGGGTTGACAAGCCCCTTCAGGCAGTTTAGTGCTAGTAACTGGACGTGAGAGCAGGATGTTTCTCTTTGCTTTCCTTGCAGCTGGGTGTAAACCATTGTGTGCAAACACGGGTGAACGCTGCCGCACCTCCACAATGGGAAAACATCTCCTTTTGTTTTAGAGTAAGATGGAGAGATTCACTGCTTGAGTCTCTCCAGTTCTGCCAAGTCACCTGAATTAATTTGGTTTCCTCATTTGTGTTCTGGGGAGTTTAATCCTTGGTGGATTTTAACAAGATTATATAAGATTATAACAAGATTATAGTATCAGAGATTGAGTTTGAATGACGCTGGTAGCAGGAACTGAAAGGAATGGAGGTAGTTCATTTTTTTTACCATTGATGGGCTTTTGCTGAGCTGCGCCAATTCTATTCATTAGACAGTTACTGACTTCTCCCTGCAAATGTTTTAGATTTCACTCCAAACATTAGTAATTTATCTAAAATCCACTGATGCGTATCTGCCTAATCTGTTGGAGGGTTTGATGTATACTGGGAGATAATCCAAATGTATAAAACGTCAGAGTTTGTAATCTGCACCAAGGTTTCTATGCCTTCAATACATCTGGTTGTGTTTTGCCATAGTGGGGAATTAAATTAAATACACCACAATTAGATATTATTATATTAAGTACGAATATAACTTATATGTGGACAATACACACAAAACCCTTTTTTTATAGTATATTCAATGATTTATTGTACTTATCTGATTTTTGACTTTTGAAGTCAAAGCCATTTTTGCAATTTGGTAGTTAAAAAAAAGATGTTGAAAGTTCAGCTGATATTTTATATTACACAAGCATTTTTGCCAAGAAACCCTCAAATTATGTCTTTTTAACAGATGTATTGGATCAGATGAACAATCCTGCTAATTAACCGAGCAATCAGCCTCTGACCTTAGAGTTCTTCTTCGGATCAACCACAAACTTGCCCAGTTTATTTCCTAGGACCTTAGGAAGTGTATTGTCTACTTTGAGGAGTTTTTGAAGCAGTTGTCGAGACTACAACCCTCCCATGTGTTAACTTAACACCTTTAGTTGCTGTTACCATAAAACTGTGACAGCGTCAGTGACGACAAAGCTGCATCAACAACTCACGATGTGCTGACATTTTACAGTTTGATGCAACAATGTGCAGGAGGGGCTTCTTCCTACTTGGCCGGTGAAAAACTGTTAGTGTTCTTAGGGAGTTGCTCCTAAACCCCATCCCAGTTCTCCCCTGAGCTTCACACAGCACAGCTAGCCTGAAACTACTTGGCCACCCTCCAAACCTCAAATTGATTTCTCATCTCTCTTAAGTCCTAAATCCCTCTTCAGATGCCACAAGCCTGCTGCTGGAATGAATCACTTTGGCAGAGCATCTGCATGCTGTTGAGCCTCTTTTATAGGTTATGGCTGTTACGCTGTTGTGTCTTCCTGCACGTGTTGATTCCAAATACTGTCCCCTCCCGCTGCTGTACTGTGCTTTTCTTACACGTAAACATGTGTCAGTGATTTCATAGCGAGGCATTGGTGTGTGAGATAGATGGGTTGGAACTGAGGGACTGAACAGGAACCACATACTGTGTATACAACTTCCTCTCATTACCCAGAGTTCATGCCTAAATAACCTGGTTACAAACCTGGTAATATGGTTATTTTGGTCCATCTCCCATTCATAAAAATTGAGGAGGCGTTATCAATGATTTTTACTGCAGCCAGCTGCTTTTTTTTGCTCAAGCTTCAAGATTTAAAATGTCTATATGCAACACATGTTTGTAGCTATGCCAATCTGAACTCACTCTGTGTGTATCATGGAAAACAGTATAGCCTTCTATAAAGTAGGAATTGGTAAACAAATTCAGGAACATAAAAACACTTCAATTTATTATTAGGATTATAAGAAGTAGGTACTAAATGAATGTTTATGGACCGAGAAATACTCACAGAAGCGACTATACACATTTTCAATTATGTTATTTTAGGCAGTGCTGGGCTGGCTGACTGTTATGAGAAAAGCTTTTTAAATGTGGCTTTACCAAAGATAAAAGTGTGAGCGCTCTGGATGGCTGCACTGTATCTAGAGGAGAGATAACAGTATTGTTAAAGGTTAGATTCCTTATATTCTCTTAATAGACCTCATTGTTTACTTCATTTCTCTTCTAATAATATGGTTATTTCTGAATCTTTAGAATTGCAAAAACATAATTTGATTTTGATGTGTTTTAATAGGGTGCATTAAAACCAGTTTTGTAATCAGATGTAAAAGAGTGGATGAAAGCTATAAAATAATTGTGTATGCACAAGTTTGTGTGTTTAACTCAACGGAACAATTAACTATATATATATAAATATAAATGTGATTTTCTTTTTTAATTATGTGCTTGCCAGTATAACAATATGCATCTATTGTTTGGTTATTTATTGCACAAGAAAAGTGGTTGTCAGGGCCTCTCTTTTTGAAGCACCTCCCTTCCTAAAATGATAAGATCAAATCCTCCCGGCACAAGCTGTTCACTGAGATGACAATAGTGAATAGAGAGTATCCTCTTTATTCTAAATTTCTAGTTCAGAATCCTCTGACGGTTATCTCAAAGACCACATGTTAATTTTGCCCCAGGACGTTCGCTGTTTGAAAACACGTTCGGAGTCATGTGAGGTAAACAGCCTCAAGAAGTGCATCAGTCATATGGCTTTCAGAAGGATGGTCCCTCTTTTTCTTTCTCAGTATCTTTTCCTCTCCTCCTAGTGCCTTGAGAGAGACTTAACATGTTAGAACGAGTCAAGGATTTAACCACCAAATATTTTTCTCTTCCTCTGTTTGTTCTGTCTACAGAGCAGATACCATCGGCTGACCTTTTTTCTCCGGAGTGATTCGTTCTCTACAATTAGAAGCCACTCACTCAACTACCAACAAAATGTCTGGTATGGATTTTTAAAGTATAAAGAGAGTGCCTGTGAATTTCTGTAAATCAACAATACTTCTGTTCATGTTCACAAATGCCCACTGACTATTTAGCATTAACAGTGTATTTGATTTGTTGTATTCAATTTCATCAAAAGTTATACCTTATACTCTCTAATTTGTTATTTTCAAAATTCCCTCATTGACTTTATGTTAGTTTCAGTTTAAATGACACTGTTTCTAATACACGATTTTGTGTTTTAGGGACCTACACACCCGCCCCGGGGGGGCCATTCTCTGCTCTTACTCCAAGTATGTGGCCTCAGGACATCTTGGCCAAGTACCATCAAGTGAGGACGACTGTCAGTGTTGTGATAGCATTAATAGCATGTTTTTCTTTTTGCTAGCGTTAAATACAGATTGACAATATTTTGAGACGCCAAACATCAAAACAGCAGAAATTTGATTTCAAGGAACGACCCATCTGCATAGACAGAATATCAAGATGAACAAAAATGCTTCAGTAGCTTCGCCTTCATGTGACATTTGACATCTGGTGTGTTTGCTAACTGGCATTTAAGATGCTTTTAAAAGCTGCTGTGGCCACCATTAGCCACATCTTTCACTGTCACCTCTTTTCTATGACACATGTTTTCGTCTCCACAGAAAACCTCATCAGAGCAACCAGAACTCCATTATGATGACTTTGGCTTCAGAGTTGACACTGAAGGTAATATTCTTTCATACCCTCTGGGCCTCGGATATTCCTTTTTTTCTCCCGTACTTTGTAAAGATCTTCAAAAAATCTTCAATGAACTTGTTGAAACCTGCAGAAAACAGACATTTGCATCACCTACTGACTTTCATTAATTTCTCTCTCTTCTCTCTCATTTCTCTATCATGTTCGGTGACATTACAGTTCTTTTTGCTATCATCTTCCAATATTCCATCCTCCTCAATTCAATCAATCAATTAAATTCAAGAGTTCACAAAGTGCCTAGCTGTGTTAACCTTACATTTCCAAAGAAGTCTTAGAACCAGACAAACCAAATCCTGATGCCTCTCTTTTCACTCCCCAGACGGTGGGGAACCCAGGTCCTGGCTTGGCGCTGAAGGCTCACCCCAGCGTGAAGATCCACAGCAGCGATTGCGCTGGCAAGCCCACCTGGAGTTCACTCACAACCACACAGTGGGTGACCTGACCTGGGAGCTCATTGACCCTGTGCTTCCACGCTCCGAGCGTCTGCGTTCCTTGGTGCTCGGTGGCATACCTCACAGCATGAGGCCACAGGTAAGTGAACTTGCACAGCAGAAATGACCTATTTGTGGTGTTTACAAGCAGTGGTAAATATTGGGGGGAAAATACTGCCCAAATTTATAAAATTCATAGAGAATACATACAAATTTAACTAATTTGACTGCAGAGCTCCTTTTACCTTGGGCTGTTTAGATTTTAGTAATTTAAATTTAAACAAAAAACAATCTGGAGAGTTAAAAGATTTTCTGTCTTCTAGCTTTGGATGCGGCTGTCTGGAGCGCTGCAGAAAAAGAGGACCACTGAGATCTCATACAGAGAAATCATTAAGAACAGCTCCAATGAAGACTCCTCCACAGCCAAACAGGTAAAATCCCAAACTACATGTCCACATGTAACAAACACAATCTCTCTGGTTATAATACAAAGCACTGAAGCATAGTATTCTTAAGGTTTCTTAAAATTACTTCAATGGAATGACATATTCGGTACAGTGACACACTGCTCAGTTTTATAATCATTGCCTCCTTTTTTATTGATCCTTATAATTTCAACGTAATTATTCCTTGTCTACTTCTGTCCCTTAGATAGAAAAGGACCTCTTAAGGACCATGCCAACCAATGCATGTTTCAACACTATGACCAGTGTTGGAGTGCCGAGGCTCAGACGGGTACTGAGAGGTCTAGCCTGGCTCTACCCGGACATCGGGTACTGTCAGGGTACTGGGATGGTGAGAATACCTGCTGTGCATATTGAAGCTTTTCTAAGTGTATATATAATTCCTCAGTTCATTTATAAACCTTTTCCATATCCACTGCTCTTTGTATTTTTTCCCACACGCCTATCCCCTTGGTCGCTCCAGGTGGTTTCCTGTCTCCTGCTCTTTCTTGAGGAGGAGGATGCCCTATGGATGATGTGTGCCCTGATCGAAGACCTTCTCCCTCCATCCTACTTCTCCTCCACTCTGCTCGGTGTCCAAACGGACCAGAGGGTTCTCCGCCAGCTCATTGTTCAGTACCTACCAGCCCTCGACCGCCTTCTGCAGGAGCATGACATAGGTCAGGATGGATTTTAGGAAAGAGGTTCAAAATGTGGTGCATAATCAGTGGACACTAATTGAAAACAAATTAAGTATTAAGTATAAACAGTCAATACAATATCTTATCCCTTCCTCTTTACACATCCAGAGCTGTCGCTGATCACACTCCATTGGTTCCTGACATCATTTGCCAGTGTGGTGGACATCCGTCTGCTGCTTAGGATCTGGGACCTGCTCTACTACCAGGGCTCATTGGTGCTCTTCCAGGTCACACTCGGGATGCTCAAGATCAAGGTATCTGCTCTGAACTGTTTCCTGAGTCTTGGCTCTCTCTTGCAATTTACCTTTTATGTGTGCTGTGCTGCTTCAGAGTTACTTTATTTTTTCAGTCACTCAGTAACTGATTATGTTAATAGTTTCTTATATTTGTACAGTAAGGTATGTAATGCTAATGAGGCCAACTTTTCACCAGCTGCTATTTACAAAAAGTTTAAAAGACGAGTATTAATCCATTTAAAATGCCTTCCCCGACTCCAGGAGGAGGAGCTTGTATCCTCAGAGAACTCTGCTTCCATTTTTAATACTCTGTCGGACCTGCCGAGCCAGCTGAGAGATGGACCTGCAGTTCTTGGGGAAGCTATGAGGCTAGCAGGGACTCTGTCCCAGGAAACTCTGGACGCCCACCGACACAAGCACCAAGCCTATATCCTTAATGAACAGGCGCAGCTCAGCAATGGGAACAACCCAACACACAACACAAATCTCAACAAGGTCAGTTGGTGTCAAGCTTCTGTTCTAGCTGTGATAAACAATTTAAATCTAGCCACATATGGGCAGATTAGGAGGTTTATGTGACCATTGTTTTTTTTATTAAAGTAATAAAAAACAAATAATTCACTTTGTATTTGTTTACGAGCAGGTGGTGAGAAGACAGTCGCTGCGCAGGAAGTCCACCCTGAGCTCCCTGTTGTTTGGGGAGGATGAGGCAGATTCTCTAAAATCTAAGAACATAAAGCAGACGGAGCTGGTCGCTGCCCTGCGAGAGGCCATAACCCGTACTGCAGAGCACTTCCACTGTCTGGACCCGTGTCACTCCAGCACTGTGAGTTCAGACACGTCAACCCCAGAACAGTGTGTTTTGTTGTGGACTGAGAATCACTGAACTAGGAAAACCTACCTCTTATAGCTATTAGTAAAGATGCCTATTAATCCTGAATTATTTCACTTCATTGTTACCTGACGTCCCACCTCGTCTCTCTAGGACCTGACTCCTGACTACTCCATGGAGAGCCACCAGCGAGACCATGAGAACTTCCTGGTTGTGTCCCGTAACCGGCGGAGACGGGCAAAGGCTTTGCTGGATTTCGAGCGACACGACGACGACGAACTGGGCTTCCGAAAGAATGACATCATCACTGTGAGTCTTTACTTGCACACAATACATGTCTTGATGTTTCCACGCATGACAACTGTGCATGACACCCATAACCTTAATGCTTATCCCAGTATTTTTATCTTTCTCCCTCAGATAATCTCACAAAAGGATGAGCACTGTTGGGTAGGAGATCTAAACGGCCTCCGAGGTGTGTGTCCTCCTCGTCTGTAACTACTGCCGTCCAGAATTGTTTGATTTATATATTCTGTGATGCAGCCCATTTGACTTCAATTTGTATGCTTTGTAACAGGCTGGTTTCCAGCAAAGTTTGTGGAGATCCTTGATGAAAGAAGCAAAGAGGTAAAGAAGTATTTACTTTTGAGCTTGATTCTGAATTTGGCTTCAGGCCATTTCATTTCCGTTGAACCATGTGATGTTTGTCTGTTTTCTTCTTTATTTCTTCATGTCCACATTCCAGCACCCTAAATACAAATTTAATTGTCCTGATCATTGACTTCTCATCTGTCTCCAGTATTCATTAGCAGGTGATGACTCTGTGACAGAGGCAGTGACAGACCTGGCCAGAGGCACATTGTGTCCGGCACTAAAGGCCATTTTCCAGCATGGTCTCAAGAAGGCGTCTATACTGGGAGGGCCCTGTCACCCTTGGTTATACATAGAGGAGGTAGGAGAGCGTCTTTTTAGTGCACATGGAAGCATATTGCACACTAGTTAACATTTCATTTTTATCATTCTTCTTCTTCTGGTTTTCTCTCAGGCGGCCAGTAGAGAGGTGGAGAGGGACTTCAACTCTGTCTACTCAAGACTGGTGCTATGTAAAACTTACAGGTAGAACACAGACACTAATTGTGTTTTCATTAGTTCTGTATTAACAGGAGCATTTAATATAATCTGTTGAATCTGCAAGAACACATTGTAAAAAATGTTTGGAGTCCAGATCATCAAAACTCTGTCAAGTGTGATCAGTGATTCACTTGACTCGATTCACATGAGATGATATCGTCTGTTAAGAACATAAACAGAGAACTGACTCTTTTCTACATGCACCGGGTGATGATAATGTGGTTTGACAAGGGAGACTCGCCTTTGAGAAATTCGCCTTCAGCAGTTTAATATTATAAAGTAACAATTTATTGTCTTTGGCATTTACCAGATTAGATGAAGATGGGAAAGTACTAACACCAGAGGAGCTGCTATACAGAGTGAGTCATCAATGTGTAAAACAAATGCAATTTTCATCTTGCTCAATGTAAATGCATCAAGTCTATTAAAGTAAAATATTTTGTCATATGTTTTCTTTGCACATGGAAGTTTTCCAGCAATTAGTATTATTCTTTAATGTAGTTTGTTAAGGTTAGTGGAAAGTACATGAGCGCCCTCTGTTGACTCTTTCAGGCAGTACAGTCAGTCAACATGAGCCACGACACAGCACACGCTCAGATGGATGTCAAGTTCAGGTCTCTGATCTGCGTCGGCCTCAAGTGAGTTTTCCAAACTAACACACTCACAGGATTGAAATCCTATGTGTCAGTCTATACTGAATAAAAGTTAGTACAGGTTTAAAACGTGCAGATCTACACATGTTGAGTACACATGTGTCTGTTTCTCCAGTGAGCAGGTGCTACACTTGTGGCTGGAGGTGTTGTGTTCCAGCATGGCTGCTGTAGAGAAATGGTATCACCCCTGGTCCTTCCTGCGCAGTCCTGGATGGGTTCAGATCAAATGTGAGCTCAGGTAAGAAAATCCTAAATCTCAGCCAGAGGATTCAAAGTGGTAGAATGTGGAAACTTGAACTAATTAAAGATGGTTCAATAGGATAAGGTGCCGGCTGACTCAGCTTCCCGACTTGTGTCCACCCACTATCTTTATATATCTGCAAAACACTATTGAGTAGATTGAAAATATGGTTTCAAAGTAACACACATGATCAGACCAATAAAACCGATAAAGACCAGTCTCCTGCTGTGTTTCCTCAGGGTACTCTCAAAGTTCGCCTTCAGTCTCTCCCAGGATTGTGAGCTACCCGACAAAAAACAGGTGAGCAAAGCAGATTGCCTCAGTATCATCTTAGCATACAGAAATGAGCACGTCTCACTATTCAAAGACAACTTCTTAGTATTCAGGAGAGAGGAAAACCCCTGTGACTTTATACTGTTTCAGAAATCCACTCTTCTAAAAGCAGAAGTTATGGATGTGCTGGTTCAGCATCACCTCTTTAGTTGGGATCTCTAGGTAACGTGCCTATGAGACAAAGTAAGAGATGCTATAGCGCAGTCATTAGTTCCACTAGTTTGTCAACCTACTGATTCAAGAATTCCTATTAATCAAATTATTTCTCATTTTCTGTCATTTCTTCTTTTTAATCAAATTGTCTCAAATTTGTATTTGTGTGGATTTGTTATACAAGCGACAAAGTGTCAGTCGTTGTCCTATAGCAGAACACATTAGTGCACTACTCTATATCTTAAATATTTAACTAGTCTCTTGCAAGACTCCAGTCAGTGAAGCCATATGGATTTTCCAACCAGCATTAGCTGTCAATGAGAAAATAGTTTAAAAATTGTGACCGGAGTCTGGCAAGAGGTCCGTGTGGTGTTGATTTTGGGTTTAGCTAAATTACTTTTGTCTTTTCCAGGAGAAGGAGCAGAGGCCGTTGAAAGAAGGCGTGCAGGACATGTTGGTGAAACATCACCTCTTCAGCTGGGACATTGATGGATAGACACCCAGCTAAACATGGCTGAGTCCCACCCCGTCCTCTGCGTCCGTTTATATTTGATGTCTCCTCACTCGTGACTGTCCATCATAAACACAACACTATTGTCTGCTACGTGAAGTGACCGCTTCACAGACACTCCATAATGACGACTGAAAGCCTCACGTCACCACCAAGGTCGAGTGGTTTGTTTGAGCTGAATCATGTGTGCATTAAGGTGCATACTTTATTTTTATTCAGACCCTCTATAGGATGTTTCCCTACATAAAACTAGGTCAGGCACTCCTCTAGTACAAAACAGTCTGTACTCACTGGACTGCAACATTTCTGGAGAACTGACTTCACTGAGCTTTCAGCTTTTTACAGCTGACATGCCGTCCGTTCTCCGTCTACGGTAAAGGCAGCAGCAGGTGATTCCAAACACTGGGCCTTTTTAACATGGTCCCAAATTCCACATCAGCCTGTAAACTTCCCTAAATGAAGACCAAAACAGAACATTCCTGAACCCGGAGGCGTAAAGTTACTTATTATTTTAGAGGAATGCTAATTACCTCAATATCATGAATTCCCCCAAATATTCCAGTAAACACTAATGTTGCACACACCAAGTAAAGCCTTTTCAAATTGTGATACAAGACGATGGGAATGTGTGCTACCTGAACCGTGGTAGTGTGCAGTCTGCACTTGTATGACATGTTGTAAATGAAGCAGATGCTTTTTGTGTTACAATCTTCAGTAAATAAATGTTACATATATATATATATATATATAGGTGTGTGTGTATATACAGTGGGGTCCTAAATTCAATTTGTAATGTTTTTTGTGTGTAAACATATGTCAACTAAATGTGTACTTGCAAGCTTAAGAAATTCAACATAGGATTTAATTATTCTAATTTAATTTAAAAGGTCTTTAAAAAACAGTGAGTTGCCTGAAACTTGTGGACCGAAAGTGGAGACTTGAGCAAGTTAATGTTAACAAAGCTAAATTACTTTATTTTGTAATGCAAAAAGAAGCTTTATATTCACTTGTTTCATTTTCAGCAGTTGCATTTTTGGATACATGCTACATACAGAAACTAGAACAGCAGTCAGTTGTGCTCAAACCTCCGCCAAGGCCCAAAAGCCCCCTAATGAAACCACATTTCAATTCACTGAAACCACATTTCACACCCTCGTATCGGGCCAGTTTTCATTCTATTTCAAGATCTATTAATTATTTTATGAGAAATCAATGAACATGTTGAAAAAACGGCTTCTTGCAATGTTGGAGAAGGTGAAAATATGATCTACAATTCCGATGGGGTCTTTCTACAGTTTTGGCCATGCTCTCCGTGAAATCTAATGTAAATTGGCCAGTTGTTTTTTCGTAATCCTGCGAACAGACAAACGTGTGAAAACCAACCTCCTTGGCGGAGGTAACAACAGATCAGTGGAATGTGTTTGCTGTTCTTAGCATGAAGCTTGAAACTGTTGTGCACTTTCAGTGATTTCTTTTTTTTTTACTTTCAGATGTGCAAAAAAACACAATCATCAAAATTATTTTTACAAGATTGTAGCTACTGTAGCCTGTAAATCAGAATATACTTATAAAGGTAAAATTAAATGTGTCCCAGTACATTTGAGAAACTCGTCCATTTCTTCTCTAATTGAAGTCAATTTATTTTTTCACTCTTGACAGATGCATGTTTAGATTATTTTAATACATAATTAGAAATATTTAGATTCACAGATTTAAGAAGAAACGCTGTTGAAAGTTCGGTAAAGCCTGTTTATTAACATTCAGGTTTTAAAGCGGCAAAGTTTGAAATGTTACATGTTAACAGCAACCGGCCTGAACGCATGGGGCACTAGAGTTACAGGTATCACTGCGAGTACTGCATGTTTTCAAATTGTGAACAACTGTTGGAATGATGGGATTATGAGCTGTATTTGTTTGTACTTACACTTATTGGAATACGGAGTGTGCGTGGATATGAGTGATGGTGGAAGCATCAGATACGACTTGAGTTTTAAAAGCGCAGACGAGAGCAGGTGGAAAGACCTTCAGACCATCTGAAAGCCAACGTTCTGCATGTATGCTGCTGAATAAATAACTGACAATTATAAAACGTAACAGCTTATATATTTTCTATATATATAGAATTTGAAATCACTGTGCCCTCTGCTACATTCATTTGAGATTTGCATACATTTTTACAGTGGCATCGTTCTGAACAGAGCACTACTAACAGCTATTTAACATATGCAGTATAAATAGAATATGAATTGTTTTTCATTGCAAATACACAGGGAATGCATTGGGGGGGAGGGGTATTTATAGCTGCTCATGTTGGTAATAGACCCTCCCCACCGCTGACACCGAGTCAGAGAACTGAATTAAAGATTCCAACAACAAAATTACATAATTCAGCATCCCGAGTGAGGCTAACCTCAGAAACCTCACTGTTTGCCATTATTCAAACCATTCAAAGACGCAAAGGCGGCGGACATTAAAATACAGAAAGGGTGCATGCCTTCCGGTTTGGGACACAACACCCCTGGAGTTCCCTTTTTAAAAACAATAAGACCTGGTGTAAATATAAAATGAAAAGGCAAGAAGTAGTTGGACTAAGGAGAGTGTCTTTCTGCCAACGTCTGAATCTCTCATGGTTTGTGGGATGAAGACACTTGGTGGAGTGATCGCAGAGGGAGTTTTGCGCGGAAGAGGAGGAAAGTTCAGCAGCCTCCCGTCCCCGATGAGGACGGAGCTGCTGTGGAGTTGGCGCTGCTGTTCTGGCCTTTTCCCTTGTGCCTCTGGCCCCCCCGTCTCCTCCCACCTCCTCCAGACTTTGGCTACGCAGGAGAGGGAACAGAAGACAAACATTGTTACGGCCAAACTCAAATGTTCGACATTAAACTGGTTCTTCAAGCTGTGGTTGGACTGACGGCTGACGCACCGTTAAATTCAAAAGTCCTGTAATGTAGAAATCTGTACTGTATGTCCTGATGGACTTTTTTGGCCCAAATTCTACTCTTTATTTTGGGATATCTGCTAATAACGAGTCTGATCCCAAACTCAATATCATTCATTTCAATGGTTAAAGTCTACATATATGTTCACTTTTTCGATGTTGTACGAATGAAAGTTAAGTTTGGAGAATACTCAGTCACATGAATCGAAACATAGAGATGTCTTACTCATGATTTAAAAAAAAAAAAACTTTTCGTGGCTCTGCAGAATCAACCGTTTCACTTGAGGTTGCACATTTTCGTTACAGAGTTTTGTTTCTTTGCTCATAAATAATCTCTGACAAGACGACGGCACGCGGAGCGCAGATAAATCTAATTTAGGCCTGTCATCCAGTTTATTGGTACCAGCTGAAACCATGAATCTGCAGCTAAAACCCAGAAGCTGCAGCTGATGGAGACGTTGAGCAGACACCACCCAACCTTCAAAACATCAAAACGGATCAAGACTGCTGAGGTACCAGCTCCAGAATCTTGTTTTCGTAAAACAAAAACACTCCCATTATTCCGGCTTGTTTTTAAATTAACCCATTTTACCTTGTTCTCTTTGTTGCCCTCCTTTATCTGAGGGTCTTCATCTCCCTCTCCCTTACGGAGCCAGACAGGAAAGCAGGGTTAGGGGGGTGTGAAGGAGCGACGTGACAAAATTAGAGTTTGGGAGGAAATGAGGCAAAATCAAGCAGAAAGTAAAGGATGGAAAAGGAAAGAGAAGGGTTATGTTAGGACAAGTACATTCAAAGATAGGAAAATCCGTTGTGATGTGCAGTACAGTATATTTGCAGCACATCCATTGACTTGTGACTCACTGCTTGTGTAGTGTTGGGTCCCGCCGGCTGTGCTATCGTCGCTACGTCATCACCGGCCACCGCCGTGCCTTCCTCTTTTCGGAGCGGCACCCTTTTTGTAGACTGCATTTTGATTTGTGGTGGCTTGGAATTTGACGGCAAGTTGTTGGTGGAATGCAGCAGCTGAAATGAACGTGAGTAAATATGTAAGTCTCTCTGAGAGGTAAAGAAATCAGATTAAAAAAAACGATATCTCAGTCCGAGGCCCTATCTCACGAGGCAGCAGGTAAAATAATTATTAACAAGGCAAATCCTACATTTGTGGATCATCGGGATTACAGATTCCATACAAGGAAACTTTGCCCGTCTTGCAGAAGGCTTTGCTACCTTGGTGATGGTCCCCACAGCCTTGGTGCGACCCTCTCTGAAGACCAGCCTCTGGTCACAGTGCAGATACTCGGGCGTCTTGATGAAGCGAAAGTGGACGGAAGCCTTGTCCCCTGTTCGTAAGCAGTCCCTGTTCATGGACAAGATGGTGGCGGTCTGCCTTATGCTGCCACAGTGGACTGAGTGGGGATCAGACGGGAGATGTGAGTTTATATTGGAGAGCAACAATGATTCACATGTGTACCGAGTAATGAGACACTCTACTGCTCCGTAGCCTCATCAGTGTGCACAAGGCTGGAGGGCAATTTGTTCTCAAATATTAAATGTTATTGGAAAACTAGTCATAAACTCTGCACCTCCCTCTAGTGGCTGTGTTGCTTAACAACATCCGAAACATAAAGGACCCACAGAAACATGTGGGTGAAGACATTGTGTAAAACCGACTTTTATCATAATCAGAGGCAGCAGAAATGAGCCTTTACCCACCCATGGCCTGGTATCTGGGGGATATCGTGGTGGGGTGATGCAGCACCAGGATCTCGGCCTCAAACTCCCAAGTGGCCTGTGGGCTCAACTTCGGGGACACCATCACCATTCCTTTCCTTATGGATGAACGCTTGATCTATACACAGAGTCGTGTGAAAAGAGGGGTTGAGACAACAGGAGATGGAGGAAGACACAACTGTTTGTTTAATAATTATTGCTCCAGATCATTTCAAGTCCTTGCTGCTGAGCCTAGATTATATTGAGACCATGCTGTGGATACAGAAACGGCAAAACAAATATTCCATTATACGCCTATGCAATCCAAAACTTCACTATGTCCTACTTAGGGTTGCAAAGGGGCGGAAAGTTTCCACGGGAATATTAAGCTCGGGAATTTGGGGAATTTTGAAAAAAACAAAACTATGCAAATTAAAGGCTGAGCAATAAAAACATCATTCAAAACTCTATTTTAAAGATGTATGGAATGCAGCACACGCTGCACGTTGAGTTTCAACCCTCCACTGTGCATTCTTCCATCACATGCACAGATAACTCCCAGCATCCTTCACTCTACAGCAGGGCTATTGAGGCCTGCTGTAGTGTGCAGGACTAGTCAGGTAAGTTTTGATGATATTACTGGGGAAAATATATTAGCATGCTGATTGAGGATTGTTCATCTGTTCATCTAGCCTATTTCCATTCATTTATCCATCAATTGTAAAATATGTTTACAGATGATTCCAATTGTTTGGCTAACTATTTATATCTCTGGCATTGCATTAGTGTTTTTTACAAACTTTTTTCTCATCTTATTCTACAGAACAATGCCACGTGCACTATCTCATGTGTGGAGACATTTCACCCCATCCAATGTAGAAGGAAAGGCTGTGTACATTTGCAAATACTGTGCAAAGACCTATGTAAAGAATGACACAACGATGCAGAAGTGTATAGACAAGTGCCCAAAGTTTCCTCAGGGCTCAAATCAGCCTATGACACAACAAAATGTTTATATTTATGTCTGTATATGACAAGGTAAATACAGTTAGTATAAATTACCCACAACATTTCCAGTTTATTCCCGTTAATTCCCGTATATTCCCGTTTATTCCCGTTAATTCCCATGGAAAGTTTCCAACTTTGAAAATTCCCGGAATGCAACCCTAGTCCTACTACTGTGGGAGACGGTTCCCCTTCTACCTTTTTGAGAGCAAACGAGGCGGTCTGGCCACCTCGGACCTCCTTCACGGGCATTCTCTTGCGGTGGATTGATTTGACGGCGATAGTGATGAAACTGCCCAGGGGGTCCGGCCCCAGGAGCATGGTATCATTCAGGCGTATGAGTCCACGTAAAGTAGTTCCTGAGACTACGGTGCCCACTCCCTGAGATATTGAAGGAACAAAACTGATGGTTAAAGTGAGCATTTGGTAGATTTGTCAATAATTCCACACAGTGTATTAAGTGTTGTGTTTGTGTTTGGTCTGAGCACCGGCACGGAGTAGGTGTCGTCTATCTGGAACTCTGCCGGCTGATCGTCTCGGTAGGAAGTCCTGGAAGAGAGCAGGTTGAGAAACATCTTGAGCAGGTCCATGTTCTCTCCGCTCACATTGGAAATCTGAAAGATGGGACACATCCTGGAAAGACAAACACAAACACACGTTACAAATGGGCCTTTTCACTGTTATTGCTCTAAAAGTCCAGTTCAAGTAGATTATTACACTCGATTAAAGTTTGAAACCTCTCAGAGCTGAAGTTTGATGCTGTGACTATGACGTCATCCTTGTTCTGCACCAGGACCGGGATCTTCCTACAACCGGGAGACTTCAGTAACCTCTGGAGCAGCTTCAGTGTCTCTGTTAGAAGGAAAAACAAGAATTACACCACAAAGCCTGATACGGAGAGAACGAGACATTACAGTCAGGTTGTGTCAGAAAAAGCCACACTGTGTAGATGAAATATCAATTTTGACAGGTCACAGTAGGTGGACATGTTCTAGTATGAGAAGAATCATTGGTGTAGACTTTATCGCCACCTGCTGGCCTGACAGGACTGTTTCAGCATTTGTTTTAGTTTTTGTGTTTTCATTTGGACAGAGATAATTTGCTAAATAATAATTTCTTTTAAAACAGAGGGGGAAAGATATGTTATAAATACCCATAGTGTCGACAATGAGAGGGGACTGACCTTGCAGGATGTTGGCTGGACACATGTCTATCTTGGTTACCACCACGAACACGGGCACATTCAGAGCCAGGGCCAGGCCCAGGTGCTCTTTGGTCATCCCTACGATACCTGCGTTACTGCCCACCTGGTGGGGGGGGGGACAGAGGACTTAATTTCTATACTCTGCTTCTAAAGACACTGTTTATAGACACATTACGAATTAATAACAGGTACGATTCCGGCAAATTAAAATATTGCTTTTTAAGTCATGTAGTCAGCCCTTTTTTTATAAAGCACGATCATGATATTTAATTTCCTCATAAAAATTTCCAATTGCCCCCACAAACCAGATAGAACCCTTCCACCCCTGATAACAACCCCCCCCCCCCTCGCTCGCTCCTCCTTGCTGACCATGAGCATGCAGAAGTCAGGCAGGTGTCCAGTCATCCCAAACACAGTCGTCTTCAGGTATTTCTCGTGGCCGGCCAGGTCTATGAAGGTTATGACCTTGGAGGACTTCTCGCAGATCTTGGTCCAGTCCAGACTTCCTCCGTGACTGTCGGGTTTGTTCACCACCTAGGGACAGACGGAGAGGGGTTCAACACCCTGCAGTCGCACTGTCCATATGCTGCTTCACACAAAAGTCCATTCAACGTGTAGTCAAGCACCTCACTGTACAGCACAAAAAAACAATAACATCAACCAACTGCTTTAAATGTTTAACAATTACAATTCTTTTAGAATCAACCCAGCCAGTCGAGCTCTCTGGCCCTAACCTGTCCCTCCTGGTCGAAGCCCAGGATGTCGTTGCCCACACTGCTGGTCCGGCCACTCTCCATCTCGTGCTTGTGCCTGAAGAGCTTCTGGCGGGCGAAGCCCCGGCCGTTGTCCAGCTCTCCATGCGTCAGCACCCCGAGGAGAGTGCTCTTTCCAGCGTCCACGTTCCCCACCACTGCAACCCTGGGCGGCACAGGAGAACAAGAACATCATTTCAACATTTCAATCATTTCAACAAGCAAAATATAACTGAGACATGTCTCATTAAAAAGATGTGTCATCAAAAAGGTAATTCATCAAAAAGAGGGAAAAGAGAGAATAACACAACTGTACAATTGTCAACAACTTTAGTTTATTCAAAATAAATGAGTATTTCTAATCTGTAAATCTAGAACGGAGGAAAGACTTCTCCTGTACAACTGGTAAATGAAAAGCAACTATGACCATAGCTGTGGTTAATAATGTGTGGAATCTGCTCAGCCCTCTGTGTTCTGCTCTCTGACCAACTCACCGGACCTCCAGGAAGTCCAGCTCGCCCACACGCCTGCGGATCAGATAGTCGTGCACCAAACCTGCCGCCTCGCTGCGCTCTCGCAGTGGGATGAGGTCGGCGTCCAGCTGCTCACACATCGAGTGCACTGTGGCCACCGAGGCCTCCATATCTTTCTCATCCAGACCCCAGTCACCACCGTCTGACAGAGGGATGGAGGAGGGAGGGGAACAGGTAAGAAGAGGTAAGAAGAGGTAAGAACATATTACAACACATTATGATTTGTTGTGAAATTCACAAAGACACTGATCAAACTAATATAAATGTCATTTTCAAAATAAGGATGATGAACAATTTGCGTTTCTCACCTGAGCCCATCCCGACCACGTAGATGGTTTCTCCACATCCCTCCTCCATCCGGTCCCGGAGCTGGCGCACTAACGAGTCATACTGCTCTCCATTGGGGCTGACAAGAGCCTGCTGTTGGTTCACAGAAAGAAAAGAAACAAGAACAATGAACACTGCTGCTGTTATGACGAGATGGTTGATCTAAGGACTGATGCAAACATTAGAGGGGGTTCCATCAGATGTGGCTGCTCCCAACAGGGACTGGACTTCAGAGTCTGCTTCACTCAGGACATTTCCCCCGGCAGTGGAAGCTTTGAAAGCTGTTCTCCACAGGCAAACACAGCTGTCTCTTTTCCCACTACACACCTCAAGGTTACATGTAAACACACAAGTGTTATCAATGCTTTAACAGACGGAAAAAGCTATAGATTCCAACCATTACCGAAGTTAAACGGTATCAGGGTGTTCACTAATCATTTCTCTCACTACTTGATTCAACTGTGAAAGTTTTTCGTATTGTTTTTTCCAAAAACCAAAAAGAAGTGTTTTATTTAAAAAAAAAAAAAAGTGAAACCACTGGATCAAGTCTGCAATTATACCCCAAAAAATCACATGAGCAGAGTGTAGTGGGACTTTTTGTCTCTCTATTAAGATCAACAGCACAGGGTTGTCCCCTAAAAATCTGGTTGCAATTCAGATATAACCTTTAAAAGTGATATGTACAATAATAACAATGCTAAATAATTACACTAAAAGGCCCGAAGTGTGGTGTCACATGAATAATCTCAATATACGCCCATCAATCAAAGTTATTCTAATTCTTCTGACTTTTAATTGCGGTTGGCAAACAACTTATCGGCTTATTACCGCCACCGTCTGTGAGTCAGAATGGATATTTCCCTAAATTATGTTATAGAGTCCTGTGTGTTTTAGAAACCTGAATATCGACCCATATCCTGAGTCCCTCTGTAATATTTCTCTTAGACTTAATTCTAAACTGTTTCTTTGGAGTGAGTTTTTAAGGGTCTGAGGGTTTTGTGGACAGACTAAAAACATCTGCTCCACTGTCCCACCTGCCTTTCCAGGATCTCCAGGGGGCTGTTTACACCTGTACGACCAAACCACTTGATACCATCACCTCCTCCCAGTGGCTCTCTGATGGTTGTTCTCGTTTCACCTACTTTCTTCTGAACACTGAAACTTATTGGTTTTATTGATGTTCAAGTTGGAGTCAGGCGGACGCAGAGTGATGACAGGAGCCAAAGGTGAACGAGGAGCGGCCTCCCTGACGCAGCAGCTGTTTACACGTAGCAACGCTGTCATGTCAACACGTAAACAAACACACACACGTATGTAAACACCAGCTGGAGAAGTGTGTTGTCTTGTGTTTCATCAGCCAGCGGGTTCGATCGTGTTGTGGTCGCGTTCCCTCGGACACAGAATGAGAAGCTACATGTACCTGCTGTGTTAGCATCAGGTTGTTCCCTGAGTGATGGGTAACCCCAACCCTCCGGCTAGGCTAACGTTAGCTGCGGTGTTGTTATGCTAGTACAACAACAACACAACTCGCCCACAAACCCAGTGGTGTGTGCAGTGTGTTACTAAGGAGCAGCTGACCAGTGTTTGCTTATTACACAGTGTTTGTTTCATTCATTCGTTAGCAGCAGGTAGCAGCTAGCTAACGTTAGCCCCACGGTCCAGGGGCCTAGCTTACCTTGTTGGTGAAGTCCACCCCTCGGCCCTCGGGCATCCCGTTGATCAGGTCCTCGTCCTCGAAGCTCTCGTCCCCGGCGTCGTCCCCGCAGCCTCCCCGGTCCGGAGCGAAGATGCTCGCCGGGGCCAGGGCGTCCTCCAGCGGGTTGTAGACCGGTCTCGCACCGGGCACCTGCGCCGCAGCTAGGGAGGCCATGTCTGTGCCAGTGTTGACGTTTCTCACAATATCACAATCCGCCTCATTCATAATAATAAATAAGGCTTGTGTGTACACGCCCACGTCCTGGCTGTCCCCCAATGGCGTCTCAGTGTCTATGAATATTAAAGCTGTGGACCAATCACAGCGAGGGGGCGGTGCATATGATTACAGGCTGACCAGGTGTAATCGCAGTGAAACTTCAGTTGATGCAACTTTCCTGAAACCAATGTAATGAACTTATGTAATAATACAATAATAACAATAACACATTCCTTTGATCTAATCACCTTGTTTTCAGTTTCAGCTCCTGTCAAAATCAACACTTTGGATTTTACTGTGAAATATGATGTAACTTCATTTAAAAGAATCAACGATAAGACAAATATAGGGATTCTCAAATTGCACTTTGAACAAATTTAAGATTAAATCCGAACATGATGAAGGAATTCAACAAAAACGATGGTGCACAGTGTAACTTCATAGCACATTTACTGTTATTTAAGTTTCAGCTACTCTCAAAGTCGATTCATTCAACAGTTGGTGCCGGTCCTTTAAAAACATTTTAACATTTTATTGTGAAATATGATGCAATCAGCGTTGAATCGGAGTTGACGATCAAAAACAACTTAAATTAACAGAATCAACGATAAGACAAATATAGGGATTCTCGAATTGCACTTTGAACAAACTTAAGTTTAAAAGCCGAACATGATGAAAGAATTCAACAAAAACGATGCTGCACTGTGTAACTTCAGTTGATGCAACTTTCATGAAAAAGATGTAATGATCTTATGTAGTAATAAAATAGTAATAAAATACTAACGTCATAGCACTTTCCTGTTATCTTAAGTTTCAGCTAGTCGCAAAGTCGATTCATTCAACAGTTGGTACCAGTCCTTTTAAAACATTTTAACATTTTATTGTGAAATATGATGCAATCAGCGTTGAATCGGAGTTGACGATCAAAAACAACTTAAATTAACAGAATCAACGATCAGGCAAATATAGTGACACTGGAATTACACTTTGCTCATTGTAATTTCATCACCCTTCACCAGTGGTATATTGTTCAACAGAGTGGCCGATGTTGTGTTGGGAAACAATCCAGCAAGTCCCCTCCTTGCTCTGCTTAACACAACCCCGACCAGATACAATGCCCTTTACTGATTGATTTGTCCATTATTTAACCAGGAAGCTCTCATTGAGGTACACTATCTCTTTTACAGGGAGTCCTGGTCAAGATGTTAAAATATAAATACAACCAGGTACAAATAACACACAAAAAACATACTTAAACATATAATGACGATGAGACAGTGAAGGTGTGAAGCTAATGTGTTATAACAGCTGACTCTTACTGCAAAGGCCTTGATTTATTTGAGTTCTCCAAGACCTCCATGACGTCTCTGTGGTATTCAGCTCAGCTCCTCAAAATGTCTTCACATTTCTACATCATCTCTCCCAGGCTGATAATGTAAAAATGTGTGGAAATATTCACAAAGGTTTATTGATGGGCTATTTATTGATATGCAGGGTCTATAGACTAGTTCTTAGGTCAAGAAGAGATGTGACTCGTCTCCATGCCTCATCGAACGTCTGATGCAAGAACTGCATTTCCCAGTAGAGACCGAAGCGTATTATCTTCCCAGATACGTCAAGTGGAGAGATAAACCTTCAGATTAAATCATATGACGCGGGAGGCACTTCTCTGTGTGTTGAGGAGCAGGTCAACATAAAACCAGCTGTGGCCTGGATAGTGTCCATTCTTTGGATCGGTGACACACGCCAAGTGTTGGAGATAAAAAAGAGAGACACTGAAAATCTGCCTGTGTCTGTGACTGTGTGCCTGTGTGTCAGTGAACCCAGAAGCAGATGGGATGTTAGTTATCAGGAGATCTTTAGTTAATCAGCAGAGACGCTATGGAACCTCTGAAGTTATTTTACGTCTAATAATCATAGAGGCTTTGAATATTGTATTGTAGCTGAGATTTTGTAAGCTAATGGTTAGCACACACACCCACACACACACACACACACACACAGCAGCAGCATTGATTATGTGATTATGTAGCAACCAGTCAGAGCAGCACGTGTCAGTTGTGAGTCAGCAGATGAAAGTGTCATCTATTTCCAGCTGTGAGTCAGGGATTCCATCCAAATCGAGTTATTGATTCAGTTTCATATCCTCTCCCTCTGTCTGCTTCGTCCCCTCAGTAACGTTTTCTCAGTCTGCAGTCCCACTCTGCCATCTGATCC
Source organism: Limanda limanda (assembly GCF_963576545.1). NCBI lineage: Eukaryota > Metazoa > Chordata > Actinopteri > Pleuronectiformes > Pleuronectidae > Limanda > Limanda limanda. The sequence goes on from NC_083652.1 coordinate 17,094,378, forward strand.
CACAGTGAGTTACAGCCCATGTCCACTAACCGGGCATTAAGGCTCCTGGCAGTGTGCTAAATATTTACACGTCTCCCTGGCAACGAATTCATTTCTATTTCTGTCCGCCCCTCTGGCCTCGGTTCCTACTCGCAGTCGGACTCAACAACCCTAAAACTTCCAATGTAGCAGCCTCACGTCAACAAGTGATCCATCACCAGTTACCCTCTCTTCACCAACGTCTGCGATCACTTGTTAAGCAGTAAATTAGTTATTTACAGGGGATAACTTCACCCTGAATCCATTTGTCGACATTCACTAATGGCCAGACTCTATTGACTGTCTAATATGTCACTCCGGTCGAAGGAGCCTCCCACTCTGTATATATTCTCCACTCAAGCTGCAGAGGGGCAAGGCCTTCCCTCACTGCAGCACTGCCGTTTCTTCTCGAACAAGCTCCTGGACCACTTTTGCAGCAAAAATGAAAGTAAGTATCATTCACACAGAACGGTGCTCTTGCATGTCTCTTCCTCTCTGTATTGTACGACTCAACCGGTCAATCAGGGTCAGGGCACATTTTAAAAATGGACCTGACAGCTGCTTGACATTTGTCAGCTCGGTCTGAGCCCTGCTGATGCAGCCGGACCAGCTGGACTGTGCTTTAACAGAAGCGTCTCATTGTATCTTAACTTTTAGTGAGATTTACAGAGTCCTGGCCTTGAGGATTTGGTTTCATTACCTTTTATGGTCAAACTATTCACTGCACATTAGTCACCTTTCAACTGAGGTATCAACTTCTGCAAATGCATGAGAAAGTCAGCTGCTGGTGTTGAGATATTCTTCCTCTGATAACCTAAACACACTGAAAAAAAAATGGAAAATCTCTGTTGCACTTGCAAGGAAATGTGTCTTTGGCTACAAAGCAGAGCACATGGTGTTAGAAGAGGCGCATGACAAAGAAAGTTCATTCATTCAGACATACATCAAACTGAAGTGGGTTCCACGACCAACAGAGCTAAAATACATTGTTAACTTTTGTCCATTTGATTATTCCAGTCATGCCTTTCCTCAGTCTCAGTATCTAGAGCAACGCATTGTGGTTTTGCCCTTGGATTACAACCAAAGCTCTGTATCATTCAGGGTTGATGCTGGGCTACAGATCATGTGTTTGGAAACAGCGAGGGTCCGGAGGCTTAAATCACATTATAGCGTTTAATAGAATAAAGTCATCATTCAGAGGTTAAAATAGATGCTACCACATTGTGTTTCTGTGAGTTTACCCCCTTGGAGGCAAAGAAATCAGGAGTGGCAAATAGTTGAGGTGGTTTTTCATGACACGGGCCACTGTCAGCAAATGCCTCTCAATTAACACAATTTCTTTTTTTCAAAACTTGGATTGTTTATTGTTTCTTGGTAGCAGCGTTTTTTTTCTGTCTTTGCCAACAAGCAGTTCCCCTTAGACGGCAGAATCAGGCAGAAATGCAGAGTGACAGCTGACTCCAAGCTGCAGCCCAGCCCCACTCGCAGCACATAGCTCCCACCCTGGTGCCATGTGTCATACATTGCTTTACAACTGGACCCGAGCATGGAAAGAATGTCGAACCCATGTCATCCAATCCTCTTCCCTCTCAATTCATTTTCTTTAGTTTAACTCCACATTTAGCTTCTCGATTTCTGCCAGAACCAACAAACCAACACTATTTCTGGATAAGGGCTTTTTAATAAAGGAGTCCGATGAGTCATTTTCACTGGGGAACTATGTGATTTCACTTCTCTCAACTCCTTGAACTCTATCAACTGAAGGAATTCCTTTCCAACTTTCATCTCCTGTTTACTCTATCTAGCATAAGCAACAGCTGCAGCGCATAAAACCCACATTCAAGTTCTCTCTCCTGTTGCCTGAAGGGATGTGATGAGGATCGACCTCTGAGGAAATGCTGTCAAGTAAAAAAAAAAATCACATTTCACAAAAGTTTCAGGTTTTTTTGCAATTACAGGATGTTTCAGAATCGCTTCCATGACAACAGTCATGGAACTTGGTGACAGATCACTGTTCCCCCTTTGCGAAACTGCTAAACAGGGGCGATCTGTGTTTCACAACCAAATAATAGATTGCCTACTACTAATTTCCTAACCACAGCACAGCTCAGTATTCTCCTGCCACATGTACAGTAGCATCTAAGGATTCCTGCTGTTCTCAGCCTTTTTTTTTCGTTTTCCAAAGTAATCTCTGCCAAAATGTGGTGTAATGGAAAAGAGGGAATGGAAAGAGGTTGAATCTGTGAGCAGCCCCATCGGTGGGAGTATAATTGAAAACATGTGTTTCTAAGGATGGAGTTAGGATTGGAGAACTGGCTCAGGCTCCTGCTGCTGTTGAAGGTTTTTTTTTTTCTGCCTGTAGTTGCAGTAATAATTGGCCCTAGTAAAAATCCAGTCGTATTACCTCACAATATCGGTACTGTATCAATAACCCTGGCTTCTTTGTGTTCACAGGACATGTTGGTAAAGAACATGTCCTTCAAGGTCGGACAGACCCTGACCCTTGTTGGAGTTGCCAAACCTGATGCGACAAAGTAAGTGTTTACGTGAAGAAGTATCTAAAAATAAATGAATCACAGTCTTTTTGGGGGTTCAGGCTACGTTACATTGGTTAACAGCTGTGATCCACAAACAAAACTGCGCAAAACCCATTTGAGACACGAGGAGCATAATGAATTGTGGTAAACACTTTTTCTTTTTGTCCGTGCCGCAGCTTCGCAGTGAACGTCGGCTCCTCTGACCAGGACATCGTGATGCACATCAACCCTCGTTTCAACGCCCACGGAGACGAGAACGCAGTGGTGTGCAACTCTTACATCGGAGGACAGTGGTGTGAGGAGCTCCGTGAGGGGGGCTTTCCTTTCCAGCAAGGAGAGGAGTTCAAGGTGAGCAGGACAATGTGTGTGTTTGTGTGTGTTGTGTATCCTGACAGGTCTTTGCAGGTCATTCAGAGCCTCAATTTTGCTACTACACGTATTCTATTCCTGCATGATGACTTCAGGACTAATAATTGACCTCAGAAAGATCCATCAGATAAAGTACATTTAGGTAGTAGATGCGATGTGGTGTTAAGTTGTTTAGTTTGAAATATCCAAAACCAAAATACTTCATCCAGGTGCGGATTAGAAGTTCGTATTGTAACGTCTCCATATTGTTCCCCCTTTTCTCTCCGTTTCCCACCTTCCTCTCTAGATCATCATTGGATTCACCCCTCAGGAGTTCCTGGTGACTTTATCCGATGGCTCCAACATCCACTTCCCCAACCGCATCGGGGCGGAGAAGTACTCCTTCTTGAGCTTTGAGGGGGAGGCTCGCATCACGAGCATTGAGATCAAGTAATCCTGCTCCGTCCCAGGAATCAGGATCAGGTCCCATATAACTCCAGCTTTTAAACTCCTGAGTACCTGCTCATCACGCATTATCGCATTATGCAAGAATTTAGCTTGTTGACATGTGCAGATACGAATCGTAGAACAAATGAAGGATGGATAAGATGCTGTAGTCCCAATGTCGTATGAAGAGCAAGTCGCTTACTGGACATTTTTTGAGTCATGTCTGCACATATCAAGCTTACTTGTCTTAGTTTGATGTCACTGTGCTAAACTACTCATTGGAAAACAAGCCAAACATAAAGTAGTTCCAAGCCTATGTTATCTGACTGTTATTAACTTTGCAGAGTTTAGCTGACATGTGACCATGTTCTTCTTGAAGGTGCCTTGAAATGTTGCATGTTCTTTTTGGTTTTGTTTTCCCGCCCAAACATTCCAGATTTGTAACAACATGTATTAAAGCATGACTTTAAAACACAAATAAAAAACTGACTCTGGTTATTCCTTTAACAGCCACAGAGGGTTTTGTTTGTTGGGGGGTTCGTCATAACTACTGGACGACTCCCTGCCGTCAGTATTTATATAGTCTATGTCCTCTGCTCAGTTACACAATCATGATGTCTGTGAAAAAGCCCCATTCCTTACCCAGTAATAGTATTTGCAATAAGAACAAGAACACATAACGAAAACATTCTACAGGCTCTGAACTGGCATGTGACAATTACTCATAATCCCACACAAACTAAAAATGTTGTCAATAATTAGTTCCACTCTTTGTTCTCATCTGCCTCCATTTTCGAGGCGTGGACTCGTCGAGATGTTGGAAACTGTTCTTATCGATTCTGCTCCACATCCCAAAGGCGCCTTAAACTGGATTCAGTTCTGATCACAGTCATGAAACCTTTACTGTGACCATGCTGGATTAATGCATACTTTAGAATATGATCAATTGTGGCTAAAAATGGATGCACATGTTCAGCCATATAACCCAAAGAGACCCGAGAATATAGATGCCTAGCTGTGTTAGCCACCAGATGTCGCCATTGCTATATTAATGCAGTTTGCCGGAGGATTGTGGAGGAAATGTTTCAGGTTACACTCTGGCTACTGTTGCTTTTGACTTCACTTCAGCAAATCATCGTCTCTGTGAATCTTCAGTGTGATTTTTTTCTCTGTAAATTCACATGACTCAATACAAACTTGAATTGAGCTCAAGGTGAATGAGCTCGAAAAACTTTGAAGGAGATACTGAAGTGATATCTTACACAGAAACCCTGAATGTAATGTGACAGCTCGATTCATCTCTTTCTGACCAGAAGAATGTGTTCAGTGCACGTGCATAGGAACAGAGAGGAAAATGAAAATCAAGGACGAGATGTAAATCTCTGGTTCCAGCCAGGAAGCCACTGTGTGTGTGTGTGTGTGTGTGTGTGTGTGTGTGTGTGTGTGTGTGTGTGTGTGTGTGTGTGTGTGTGTGTGTTTTAGTGTGTGTGTTTTAGTGTGTGTGTGTTTTTATAATCTAATCTGATGTAACAGAGGGCAATGTGTATAAGGAGAAATGGATAGAGAAGAGGAATTGAGGATGTGAGGAATGGCTGTGTATATGGGTAATATATATATACGTATAAGAATTTTCAACAGGCCAATCTTAAATTACCAAATATTATAATTAATAATGTAATTATACGTGATATTGTACAACCATTTAACATAAACCCAATGTTTCGGAAATATTAGAAAAAAAAACCTAGTTGCATAGAAATATTTTCCAAATAAAACAAAAAAAAGGACTTTATGTGCATAAATCATTAATTGAATATAAAAAAGCCACACAACTCCCAATCTAGAACATATATCTATCATGTGAAACACTCTGCAATGGTTGCACCACATTTTTCTAGTTCAGTCAAAATTCACAGCCACAGAATTGGTCACCTAAAGGAAACCAACTAGGTCAGCACAAAAAAGATTATAGGGTTATAATCAAAACATATATTTTTAGAATTAACTAGAAATTCATAGTTTTTTTGAGGTTATACCACATGTTATCCAAATGTGGCAACTACAGACCAGCTGTGAAAACGGTTATTTTTCTCCAAATTTGAGAGAGTTACAAACCCGTTACCTCTTCCATGGGTCCTTGGCAAAATGGTTTATGATGCAACTTCCTGTCTTTGAATTGATTTCAACATCAAAGTCCCAAATTGGTCATTTCTTGAATAGATTTTGAGTCAATTCCAAGAATCCGATCAATCACGTGAAGGCTTTGATTAACACACAGTCCAATAAGTTTGCTCGTTGCAGGTACACGCACATGTGCACGCAAACACACTCGGTTGTGTGACTGCATGTTTTCAGCAGGCAGACAGCGGGCATATGCTGTGTTGTCACTGCTCTAAACCACTTCATGTCATGAGTATTGCAGATATCTCACACATCCCTGTGTTGTCGTCACCTGTGCCGTGTCACTCGTGCAGTGTGTGTGTGTGTCTGTGTGTGTGTGTGTGTGTGTGCGAGAATGATGCGCTAAAACGTGTGGAATGGGATGATTCACCTCAGCTTACATAAAACCTTTGTCTATATTTAGCGCCAGCATGACTCCAGATTTCTGCACCGTAGCTATCAGCCACACACTGAGAATGTGCGTGGGCCCGCCTGCTGACTGCGGTCCTGGATTCACATGCTGAACGGATGCCTTGGTTTTTATCTTGTATGCAAAACTCAGAAGAAACCTGTTGGGCAACAGTGTCATGCTTGTGTCACCTCGGGAGCTTAGACATAGATGATGGTTTATTTAGAAGCTGTGACATAAAAACAAAGACACAAAACATTACAGCTGTGCGGGAGAAAGACAGAAACCGACAAATTGTTGTCCCCAAAGAGAGGAATGAACAGAAAACCCAACACAAACAAAACAAACAAACAAAACGATCACAACAGGAGTTGAGTGTGGATCCGATGCAACTGAGGGTGAGTTGTGCAGAATGCTGTAGTTTGTAGGCTGCAGCTTCATAAGCAGAGGTCGTGGTCCAGAGCTGGAGTACGCTGACCTTAATGTATTTCCTGTGTACATGACATTTAAAGTCTAAAATTCTCTTCTCTTCTCAGAGAAACCCCAAGCTCAATTTCAAACCAAGAACCTATTTGTGAGGCAGCACCACAAACCACTGCTCTACCGTGCCACCCCACGAGTTCAGAATATTTTCTGTTAACAAATAACAGAGTTAGATACATTTTTAACCTGAGCTGAACTCTGACACCGACACACAGCCTGAATCTCAGAGGATACATACAAACACATATCTATAAATCAGACTGAGGGGGATTGATTGTATAATCTTCTGGTCACGTGGTAGCACCCCAGCTTTACTTTGCTCTGTCTCTGTCTTGTGGGTGCTTCTGTTTGTCTTTGTTTCTAAGTCATTACTGTTCCATGGAGCAGTCAATCTGCAGAGGTGGAGACCCGGGGGGAAAATTCTGTCTGGTCCCTGCAGGTAAACCGCAGCAGAGCACTGACAGCTTGGAGAGCACGCTGTCATTGATCTGCCCTACAGTGGCTCTCTCTCTGTGTGCGTGTGCACGTGCAGACACGTGTGTGCACAGCAGCACAGGTGACCTTTCACATGGAGTAACCCTTTCAAACATCAAGTATCAGTCTGCACTGCATATATCTACGTCAAATCTGAGAGCTATGAAACCTGCTGCTGCAGCCGCCTGTTACACAGAGAGTCAGGCACAGCAATGGATGTACAATTGCTGCCATGTCTGCAAGTGATAAAAATAACTGCACTGCATATTGTATGTGTCTGGGTGCGTTTCTTTTAATGTGTGTGTGACAAAGAGTGAGACAGAATTTGTAGGCAAATGCAGTATTAAACACCTTTGTACACTCAAAACCAGCTTTATGATGCACCCATTTTGCTTGAGTTGTCTCCTGGGCAGGAGTGAAGCTAATCACCAAAGAATCCTAACACACACACACACACACACACACACACACACACACACACACACACACACACACACACACACACACACACAGACAGACACACACACACACACACACACACACACAGACAGACACACACGTGGACTGTGAACTGGTGGTACTTGTTTTCAGTGAGTTACAGATGCTGCAATTTGTAAAGAGTGATGTCGTACTGTCACTGACTGAGTTCAGCCAGATGAACCATTCTAAATCGAGTTCTAGCCTTTCATACTTTCATACTTTCATACTCATAAGTGCAATTGTTCTTTCTCTGCTGATCATTTCCTTTTCATTTCACTTTGAATTATCTCGACAGTTATTTTACAAGGTCATTTTTGATAAATGTGTTTGCCCAACACTCAAGGTTTAAGTTTAATTTGGCAACGAGGTCCCAGAACGAAAATAATGGCCGTGTGAGTCAGACCTGCCGTACAGTGCATTGATCTACGTTTATATGCGATCTAGTGGGAACATAAATTTACCTCTTGCAAGTGTATAATGAGTCACACTCACAATTTAAAAGCCATGTCCACCTTTAAACTGAATTTGTATTTGATGTCCCTATAAACCTGGATAGCGCCATCATGATATTATAATATTTTAAATCGTCCCCGTTTCTAGATACCAGTGGAATGAACTGATATATCACAGCAGCCATCAGGCAACCATAAATGTTGAACAGGAAGTTAAATTGACTGAGTCCTTGTTTCATGCCAGTTCTCACTGCTCCAAATATCGCACACATTGTGTCGTACATCAAGTGAAACCTCTGACGCTGAGTTCTGTGATTCATATTTTGTAAGAAGAATATTCCACTAAGGTTCCTGTCATTCGAACATCTCAAGAATAAAGGAAGCTGCTTCTACAAAGAGAAGCACATTGTTCTAAATGACAAACCTACACTGACGGAGCTGACGAGAAACGAGTTGCATCGGGATTGTGGGTGTTTAATAGATACTAGATTAGCATATAGACCATAAACTGTGGTCTTTAGATGCTTCTTAGTCTGTATAAAAAGATGGACGACATGAAGGTGGAACAACAGCGAAGCCAAAGCTTCTCAATCGCCAACTGGTGGCCGATCTGCAGGATAGATCATAAACCCTGCCTTCTTCATGTTAGTGGAAGGGACATGGAATGAACTAAAAAGTCAGAGAACATGTTTAATAAATCGTTCTTCAAAATGGTTGCTGTAATTTTAAGCTCTTATCACGCTGGTGTAGGTTGAAATGTTAATTTGCTCAGTTTAGTTTTAATCAGTTATTTAACGCTATAAAAAACATGATGAAACTTCATGATTGACAGCTGAAACTGACTTGCAATTGGCCGAGCGTGTGAATCGGCAGGACCTTGCCACTGCGGCTCCGCCCCCTGAATGAATTTCAATTGTAAAGCTCTTCGACATCTGATAGTCCGACAGTGGCGTTCTCTAAGTATCATGTTGTTCAGGTTCTTATGTTTATAGGTCACTTCCTTCTTGCTTCACTTTTCATTCTTCATATGTGATCCTCCGTGCACTTTGCTATTTGTGGTCACTGAGCCCGTATTTGCTCAAGACCTGTCTTTGTGTTTTACTTCTGACTGAGTGGACATTGGGTCCATGCAGGTAGCAGTGACATGTGGAGTATTTTTGTGTGTTTTATAGTAAGTGTGTCTTTAACCCGTGGGTGCGTGGAAAGAAAGCGACAGTTTGACTTTCTATGTCACTGGGCACCGTCTGTGATGTCATCGGCCACCAGATCACAGTGGAATGCTGCACTCCTCAGGGTTCCTGGGACTCGGATGATTGGATGAGAGGTTGTTGAGAGAAGTGGAGGACGGACAGTCACAGATATACAAAATGCTATAATTATTGGTAGGATGACAAAACGATTTGTTTTCTGTGCCACACCTGATTCCCTCTTTCATCATGGACCCTCTCTGAACTCATCTTTTCTATTACCTCTCGCCACTGCCCCCCCCCCTCGCTCTCTCTTTCTTTCTCTACATATCATAGCATCTCTCCAGAAGTCTTTTTTCCCCTTCAGTTTACTTACATTTGCCCCCTCAGGCAGGGTGAGTCAGGTGTGACCACAACTCTGGTTCCAAAACTCCCAGGGTTAAATATCACACACACACACACACACACACACACACACACACACACACACACACACACACACACACACACACACACACACACACACACACACACACACACACACACACATACACTAATCTGTTTGCCCTAGAGCTCACATTCCTCGGGAATATGGGTTTTTCTATCTCTACGGCTCTTGCTTCCACATCTCCTGTGTAGCGCTCACCTTCCAATCTCTCTCTGTAGTGTGTGTGTGTGTGTGTCTGTGTGTGTCTGTGTGTGTCTGTGTGTGTGTGAGGCCTTTTCAGGTCTCAGCATTGTTCAAGTGACATGCATGCTGCTGTCACTTTGAATCAGTGCTTTCTGTTCTGCAGTCAGCATGTATGTATAATCTCAAGACATTAGAAATCACGCATGCTTCCTCTTACTTCTCTCGTGTCCACAGTATTACTGAGAAAAATACAGGATAAAATGAAATAGCATAAAATAAGTGTGCGTCTTTGAGTGTGTAGGTCGCCATGAATCTTTTAGTGTGTCTTTCAACAAGTGTTACGTTACCTCTAAATATAATAAAGACATCAAATATATTGTACATCAAGGCAGACTTCTTTTTTTGTCATACAGATAGTATCAGTGTGACATAGTTTAGCACATGGATGCTGGAACAGCTCTCTCCTTACCTTCTTTTTCTAAAACCTCCACACAGAAACGTTTTCTCACCTTCACCCTCAAACCACAGTGGCCTCCGCTCGGCTGATACTTTTCTTGCATGTCTGCCTGAGTGTTTGGATCGATAAAAGCCTTCCGCGTAATAGAATTAGGCTCTAATGGAAAGTACAAACTAGCTTTCTATTTACTAAATCCCTCCAGGGGGTACTGGGTAGGTAAAGAGCAGACTGAAATTAGACTGTACGTGCTCAAGGTTTGCGTGTGCGTGTGTGTGTGTGAGAGTGTTAGTGTGTGTGTGTGTGTGTGTGTGTGTGTGTGTGTGTGTGTGCGTGCGTGTGTGTGTGCGTGTGTGTGTGTGTGTGAGGGGAAGGGCGATACTGTAAACAGACTTGAAATCGAGTCAAATTGGTTTAGCTGCTGCTAATCCTCAATTGCTGTCCATACAACAGGTAAATGGACTTTTCCACAGTTGATGAGTGTGACTGTCGACAACCGGAGTTCATTCAGTTCTCAATCGTGTCAAACGATATTTTGGTCTTATAATATCACATTTCTATAGAAAAATATGGGGAGTTTCCTCAATAAAAGCCCAGGAAATTACAGCATTAAGTATTTAAAAACATTTAAAAAAGCAGATTTAATGTAATATCACAATTTAATATTACGATGCACAAAAAACACAATCTATTATCACACATTTCAAGAACCTGCTGGAACATGGTCCGACAACACTGGCGATTATGAGGTTTTATTCACAGCAACTGAAACCTGGCAGGAAACAATTCAAATGTTAGAAATATTGTTTGGTTTGTATCATTTCTGTTTGAAACAAAACAGTCGCTGCCAAAGCACAAAACTAACAGCACACAGCAAAGCAAACAATCCGTCAGTCCACTGGGCGAAAAGAAAACAAAAAAATACTGTTGGGGATTGATTGAAAGGGAGTTTTTGTGTAAATTGCTTTTGTTGTGGCAGTGTTCACATGTGAGAACTCAGGTCTGTTAAGTGTGAACATTTCAAAATAAAGGAAGGGATTTGTTTTCTTTGAGTTTTCTTTCTTGGTCCTTTTCCTTTTCCAACCTTCCTCAGCTCGCTTCTGCTCTTCAACCTCTCTCTCTCTCTCTCTCTCTCTCTCTCTCTCCCTCTCTCTCTCTCTCTCTCTCTCTCTCTCTCCCTCCCTCTCTCCCTCTCTCCCAGGGTTCCTCAGCAAGGCCCAGAGACATGACGGATGTGAGACTCCCCCACAGGCGCAGACGTTCGGGGGCTTATCCACTCAAAGGTGAACACATGTCCAGTCAAGTGGGACTTTGAATGTTTCATAAGAACACAGGGGGGCACAGTTCAGGATTCAGTTGGGTAGGTATACGTGTGTGTGGGTGTGTGTGTGTGTGTGTGTGCGTGTACTTGTGTGTCAAGGAGAATCCAAAGTGCTTAACCTGCCTGTTTGAGCATGTGCACGACCACCTGTGCATATAGATATGTAACACACACACACCAACAAGCTACTTGAACGTCTGTTTATTTAAGTGTGTGTGTGTGTGTGTGTGTGTGTGTGTGTGTGTGTGTGTGTGTGTGTGTGTGTGTGTGTGTGTGTGTGTGTGCGTGTGTTTGTCTGTGTCAGTGTGTGTGTGTGTGTCTGTCTTCAGCCTCCGGCACTAATCACTTTCCCTCCAAATCCCTCCATGCTCCAGGACTTCCCCTTATCTATACCCAGACTTTCACGTATAGACACAACTCACAACTCACAACTCACAACTCACTAACACACACACACACACAGACACACACACACACACACACACACTCACTCACATTGGGATGCAGCCTATCTCTTCCCAGCAGCCCTGAAGGCTCTGTACATCTGGCATCTGTGTGGAAACCAGCCTCTATCGCTCAGGTCATCCGAGCTCACACACCTGATTGAAACAAAGTTTTTCAGGCATGTTTGCTTTCTCCTACCAGACGACTCTAATGTAAATGTCAAAAACAAATTTAATTATAGCACAAAACACTCCACCTGCACTCCATCAGCACTGGAGGCTGAAGTCTGAGTTTGATTTGTTGACAATCTGTAGCTCTGTACATGTTGACTAGTGGGGAGCTGTTATCTTAATTATGGTAAGAACTCAACAGTGGTGGAGCACGTATTCACAAGTTTCACTTAAGTAAAATTACAAATGAATAAATGTGCTCAAGTAAAAGTGAAACATTAACTTTTCTAAATGATTAAAATAACTATCTTTTTATCATACTTTGAATACTTGTTGAGTGTAACCTGTTCCCTATAATGCAACATTCCACTAAACTATTAGGACCACTGACTCAGCGGTGGTGATTGCTTATAAAAGTATAACTTCGTAAAATGTAGTTGAGTAGAAAGTACATGTATTTGCTGATGTATGTTATGTATTAAAAATGAAAAGTACCTGAAAATGAATCTCCTTAAGTAAAGTACAGATGTCAATCAATCCAATTTTGTTGGCATAGCCCATGTAATCCTGGTTCTGCCACGATAAAGCACGGGTGCTCCTGGAAAGATACATGAAAAATGTACTTAAGTACAATAATGAAGTAAATGTACTTTGTTACATCCCACCACTGACACACAATGCTCTTTTTCTTCAGGTGGACTCAACACAAAGACAGAGAGGTCATCACTATGTCTCGGGGAACGAGAGCAGTGGCAGTGTTTTGTTCTGGGCGAGTAAATGTTTTCATTTTGCATCAGTCTCCTGCACAACTGGGTGCCGTAATTGTAATATGTTTGAATACAGCTGTTGATGTAATATTAATATCACATAATACAGGCTTTTCATCTAAAATGCAATCATTTTATTGTCCTGACGATGTCATTGCATTGCTGCACGACAAGACAGGATTCGATGTGTTGTGACATGAGGTGACATGATGATGTGACGCAGCGCTACATGATGCTACAATATGTTCCCACACTGTTTGGCAGCTAATGCAATCTAATGAGTGTTTTTACACTGTCATGCTCTCAGCAGGAAATTCTGGAAGGACTGATCTCGAGTCAGTGACACATCTGCTGTTCACAACATCCAAACTAGTTTTGAAAAAAAAAAGAAGATGTTTGGTAGCTTATTCTTCATCATTAAAGCACACAGGGTTCCCAGGGTTGTTTCTTTGTTCTTTCTGCTAATTGCCTGACCCGAGCGTTGTATGTTTCCTCATAAGTGCCAACCGCACAGAGTCAGCAAATACCCCCCCCCCCCCCCCCATCCTCGGTTCCAAATGTGCTCCCTAAACCTCAATTATTCACAACTTATGAATAACGCACTTTACCTCAAGCTGGCAAGTGGGGGTATTTTTGCACATGGAACCTTAAATTAGTAATAACCTCACAATGGCGGAACATACAATTTCCATGCCTCCAGCCTCTTTGTTTTCTTTTGTGAGGTGCAAAAGTGCAATAATAAGTATTTTTGCTGTCAATACATATAGAAAGTGTCTAGAACTAACCCTGAATGCTTCAGCCTCGATGGGAGAAGCTCTCCAGCTCTAAGTGTTCCTGACCTCTGGCATGTGAAGGAATGTAGTCATGTTTAATTGATATAAAATCTCTGCAGCCTCATTCTTTACATTGTGTAGATCAGCGTTATTTCTAATGACCCGACAAACAATAAGAGAGGTTTTTTGCTTGTGGAGCACTCAGGTTGTAGTCCTACACAATCTGTATCTGGGACACAGTGTGGTACGGCCTTAGATCTCCAACTTTGACCTACGCACTGATTCAACACGACCATCATATCAATTATATAGCATGTGATGGGTGACATGAAATAGTTGTGAGATCTGTCCGTCCCCTGAGGTTAGGAGGAGGCAGATATTATTTTATTTTATTGTTATTATCATATTATATTCGGACTAATTTGCAGGAAAGTTCAGAGAAATAAAAAAAAGGGTTTAGCCTTCACAGTGCTATAGTGAAATCAATGCAGGGAGTCTCTCAGAGAGTTGGTGAGACAGTCGACCGAGCACCCTGACCCTCTCTGGAGGAGGTTAAGGCAGATAAATGGAGAGAACGAGGCAGTAATGACCCACATTAGTGGGAGACTTCCCAAATGAGAACTTTTCAGCACGCTGGACAGCGCCGGCCGAGAAGAGCCTGCACGCTTGTTAGCTGTCCATGGTGCTGAAAGAAGAATATAACTGAATAAAGACTTTTTCTACACAATGTGTGTGTGTGTGTGTGTGTGTGTGTGTGTGTGTGTGTGTGTGTGTGTGTGTGTGTGTGTGTGTGCGGGCGTGTGCGGGTGCGTGTGTGTGTGTGTGTGTGAGTGGGTGTCTGTCTGTACTTGTTTTTGTTCCCACTTCAGGACCTTTTAAGGTAAGAGATACGATTTTGGTTATAGGCTTTCTATAATGAATGGAAGTCAATGCAGAGTCCGCTGCAGAGAGAGAGAGAGAGAGAGAGAGAGAGAGAGAGAGAGAGAGAGAGAGAGAGAGAGAGAGACCCCCCCCCAAGCACACACACACACACACAGACAAACACACAGACACACACACACAAACCCAGAGTTGATTCCGCTTCCTGCATGCTGTAATGTGTACAGTGTGTTATCTGAACATATGCCAAGGTGTCGCCACCCACTTACAGACACGAACCGCAGTGCACCCCCCCTACAAACACACACACACACACACACACACACACACACACACACACACACACACACACACACACACACATTCCGCCCCGCGTGGTGCTTGAATCGAAGTTGCTCGTGCGTGTGTGTGCGTGTGAGTCCGCTTGTCCGATCTCATGAAGACACGAGACGCTCAGCCTGAAAACCCACCGCCGCGTGCGCGTCTGGCCCCGGTGCACGTCTCCCTCCCTTTGCGGGTGCGTGCGTGTGCGTACAGCTTCTTGTGCTACGCAACGCTCTGGTGTGAACCGGTGGTGAGGAGATAAGCACGCCTCATCAAATATTTAATTCGCCATATATAAACCATTTTTCCCACAGATTTTCCAGCGCGCACGCGGTGTGCACACACGCACGCAGGCAGAGTGATGCTCAAAAGAGAGGGAGAGATTTACTGTCACTTTCAGATGGGACTAAATACATGAATGCGTTTCCTACATAATGAGGAGAATGAACCCTCAATCAGTATTGTGTTACTTTTCCTGTGTTGGCACATATGGCACTAACTCTCTCTCTCTCTCTCTCTCTCTCTCTCTCTCTCTCTCTCTCTCTCTCTCTGTCTCTCTCTCTCTCTCTCTCTCTCTCTCTCTCTCTCTCTCACACACACACACACACACTCGGAACTCTTCTCACTGAATTCAACCACAGGATGAGGTTTTGACGCGCGCTAGGCAACATGACCGTGCCGTGCGTTTTGGGGAATAATTAGACAAGATCTACTTTTTATGAGTGAAGGAATCTTTTTTTCCACTCTCCGATTTCCTTGGCTAAACCTTCGTGGGATATTTTGGCTGTGTGAAGAGGATGGTTTGACAAATGCGCCTCTCCGTCGCGTATTCCACCGGGAGGAGGAGGAGGAGGAGGACCGGGCGCACGATGAAGTGAAGCTCGTATTGATTTCTGTATTTTCTTATTAGTATTGTACCCCGTAGGTGATTAACAGCTGCAGCTATTTGCAAACAGAAACGCCGTTTTGGATACGGGATCTGGGAATATCAAGTTGAGGTCCGGAAGGTGCGAGATGTTCGTCGTGCCATTTTTTTTGGAAGTGGGAAAGATGGGAACCTTGTTGAGAAACGATCATTTGGACACATATTTTCCTCCTGCATCGTAGGACGTTCATTTCGCAGTGTGTTCAGTCAACGTTCCAAATTCCTTAGTGCACACAGTTTTGACTGGGAACTGAAAATGTTGATTGACATTCATTGGCTCGGAATGGTCGTGTAAGAGCTCTTCCCCCCCAAAAAAACTAAACTTGAGAAGCGCTGGAAGAATTCCTGCTTGGTTTTCCTCCTGCCTGTCTGTGGAAATGTGAGTCCAGCGGAGAACAGACCAGTGCGTGTCACGCAGAGTCTCCAGGGCTGCGACGCACAACCCAATTCTCCACTCGGGGGAACCGGGCTTCGCACCGCGGCGCAGCCAAGACGGACTCGCGTATCCTCGCGTCTTTGCGCATTGTTTTTTTCCCCTACCTAAATGGCCAGCGGATACTGATCCTCCATGGTGTTCACCGGCCGGGTGTCTCACAGAGGGCGACACAGCGGCGGTTTGGTTCAGTGAAACCCTGGACACACCTTGTTTAATGTCAGTCAAGGTAAGTTTGGCCTCTTCGCAGGTTGCTGTCCTCTTGGCTCCTGATATTCCAGGGTTTAGAAAAAGCTGAAAGAAAGTGCGCAGAGGAGGCATTCTCTTTTTTCATCCTGTTACAGGTGCAATTGTGTAGAGTGTGTGTACTCCCAGTGTGTTTATAATCTTAAATTTACCTTATAGATTCTAAGTTCTCAAATCAATAATTTGAGCAAACATTTCCACTGTTAAGCCGCAGGCAGACACAGACAGAGACAGGCAGAGACGCAGACACCCCCCAACCATGTTAATATTGAACATGTCCACTATTCTTTCAATTCTTAATGATAAAGACTATGATTTATTCACACTTTCTCCTTAAAAACACGTCAAACGTACAGAACATACAGAAAACGTTTTCTTCCACATGCACCGATGCACACAAAGTTGAGTTATGTCATTTCATGTGACAGACTCCACTGCTGATAGATTTCAAAGAGATTTTTCCAGTTCAGACAGCGGTGTGAACATCTGATCAGACTATGATCTCATTAGAGACCACTCCCCCTCTCCTCTCCTCTCCTCTCCTCTCCTCTTCCTCTTCCTCTTCCTCTTCCTCTTCCTCTTCAGTGATATGCTTGCAAATGTTTTTCTCCAAATGTGCTGCACCCGTTGTTAGTGACTCCGCATAAGACTGCCATCTTAAAGTCTTCAACATGGTATAATTTGGGGGATTGGATCGTGCACACAGACACACGTTGTCCATGTGTTGCTCCCAGCTGAAGAGGAGAAAACCTCCAATCTGATGCACCTTAATTAGTCTTTTTCAGTGAAATACCACAGACCTGCACAATGAGACGCAGCTGTTTAAACTCTGACCCTTGCAGAGCATCAATAAACCCGATCATTTGCGACCGCCCTCTCCCCTCTCCTTCCAATTCTGTGGAGGCTTGTGCAGTTTTGTTTGCCTCAGGCTGCTGCTCAGCTCTGGCTGTAACATGAGCAAATTGATACTTTTCTTAAAGGAGAATTTAAGCTTTTGTGTGTATATTTGTGCAAAAAAAAGTTTAAAATTCGATCACACTCTTCATAAACGCAACATTCCAGTTGTTGAGAAAATGCCAGTACCACCGTATGCACTCTGAGTTGCACATGCATGGGATGTAGATTGTGTCTCTGAGTATCTCTCATCTGCTGGTGTGGGATCAGGGTCTTTGCCAGTTAACGACAGTGTGGTAAACAAAAACAAAATGTGCTGCTGTTTAAAGACCAAATACCACATCAATGCAATCAATGCAAAAATCATTACAATCAACTCAGGGAGGATCATTGCATGATGGTTATGTGCATTTTATAGACCTGGGTCAAGGTGCTTTTTCCAGGTTAAAAAAAAAAATCCTGCTCACATAAAGGTATACTTTTTTGCGTACATTGGCACATTAGAGTATGTGCACACACACACACACACACATGCACACATGCATGTACAAATGTACAAATGGACGTCAGGTCTGGTCTGTGTGTAATGATTCACTGTGGGGGGTGGGCATTTATAGTTATTTCGTATCAGCAGCTCACAATGACCTGAAACTAACAGGGGGTGACACAAATAGAGGTGTGTGTGTGTGTGTGTGTGTGTGTGCGTGTGTGCGCGTGTGTGTGTGTGTGTGTGTGTGTGTGTGCGTGTGCGTGTGTGCGCGTGTGTGTTGAAAATGAGATGGAATGATAGAGAAAGAGTCAGAGAGGGAGGAGGAAATGAAAACGAGAAGACAAGTTGACCATCATGCCAAAAGACAACAAAGAAAAGAGACGAGGGAGGACATGGAGCAAGAGAGAGTAAGGGGGGGGGGGGTTAGTGGGTCTGCAGTCTTTGCTGGTATTACTCAGTTAGGTGAAAACGATCGGTTTGTGCTCGACAACTGTGCGGCGAGGTCTGCCACATACTGCGCCCTGAGAGCCTCCCGTGAAGGGCCAGACGGAGCTGCCTCCCGCTCCAGACAGAGAGACAGAGCGAGAGAGGGAGAGGCAGCGGAGGAGAGGTTCAGTGGCTGCGACTGTCGATATTCTGTGATGGGAAACAAAGGAGGAGGAAATGTGACGGGGTTGGGAGGGGGGGGGGCGAACGCCAGCGGCGAGAGTAAGACACAGGGAAGACATAATGACAGAGGAGCTCAAATTGCAAGTGAAACGAGGCTGAGAGTGAAAACGAGCAAGAGAAAACAGATCTTAATTGTCTGACTGCGTGTTTCCAGAGACTTCTTCACCCGGTCATTCACTTCACCGACATTCTCTGGGATCAGCAGTATCTGCTCTGCATATACTAAGACAAAGCAAGTCAAGCCTGTGAGAATGTTCATGAGTTTTATAAATCAGGAGGTCTTGCTATTAGGCCTCTATCCATCTGTGTTCGGTGTGTGTGTGTGTGTGTGTGTGTGTGTGTGTGTGTGTGTGTGTGTGCTTGTGAGTGTATGTGTGTCGTTCTGGCAATGTGAGTCACTGCGGATGCCACCAACAGACAAGGCTTTTGACTCATGTATACTCACCCAAAGGCTCTGCTATTGTTTCATACTGAACGTGACCCAAGGTGTGTGTCTTTGTGTGTGTGTGTGTGTGTGTGTGTGTGAGAGAGTGAGAGTGACCAGAGGGGTGTTTGTGTATTCAACAGGTTGCATGCAAAGCACAAAGACACGCGGGTCACCACAAAGCATATAAAGCACCTCACAAAGCCGTAGTTTTCTTTGACTGTGAGCAATAAATCATGATTACACATAAAGCTCCTCAGGTGAGTCAAAGGACTAAAACAATGGAGATTTAACAGACTGTTTAAAGAGAGAAAAAACACACACACAAACTCTTCACTTTATAAAAGTCCAGATGTTAGGAACAACAGCTGCAGGTTGGCTGTGAACCAGAGGGACAGATAAACACTTGACTTTCAGACTCAAATATTATATAACACAAAATGAATCAATACCTGGTTTGGCATCATCAGGACGTTTCTTTTCTTCCTGGATCAGCTCGGTTGCATTAGTGGACCTGCACTGACACTGTTACAATCCAATAAGCCTGAAACAAACAATATATGTTTACCATATTCTCTATTGCCTCACTCTGGCTTCCGGAGAGGGTGAAGACACCAGGACTGACAAAGGTGCTGTCAGGCCTGGTGGAGGAAAAAGTGAATCACTCCTCATCCGGAAAAAAAAACCAGACACATTCTGAAGAGCTGATATAATAACTTGACATGAAACTCTGGTGATTTATATTCCACATCATTTTATTTATGGGTTTGCTTTATGTTTACACAGACTTTTATTTGTGTAAGTGCATTCACAGTGACACATTTAAACCAGGTGCTCAGGTGCAACAATGGCTGCAGACCCGCATCTACGCTCACGCATCTGCAGCTAATCTCTGTTGACAGGCAGCCGTTGCCCCGTCACACAACATCCCAATTATTGTGCTGCGCAGCATGTGAGGGTGTGGATTTATGGTAACTGGACTTGTATGTATCTATATTGATGTGTTTGTCATGTCGGGGATTATTGAGCTTCCTCGTGACGGCAGGAAGTCGCCAGGGAAGCTGCAGATCAGCTGGTAAATGAAATTTGCGGCGGGATCAGGAAGCAAAGGTTAAAGTGGCTCATTTGTAATCGAGATTTGTCCTGACGTAATATAAAAGTGCATTGAATATTTAAATTTATCCATAGTGTTACTTTCCTTTCCTACTCGATCAGCTATTAGCTACAATATCAAATTTTATATAATTAAGACATTTAAAATGACTATATTTACTGCAGTTTGCAATAATCAGACTTTATATAAAGATGTACAACATGACTGCTCCTTAAAAGTGAAGCCAAAGCATCTTGATGACACCTGGTGGCTGGCTGCAGTATAGGTCATAAATACCTTTACCATTACCCGTTACTGGATGGTCCATGGATGTTTGTTCAAGTGCTCATATATTTGGTCAGTTTGCCTATTTATTTATTATTGATGCTTTGAAAATGGTTTGTGACTTCCTGATTGACAGCTGAGACTGGCTCACCATTGGTTCACTACGTTAGCAGAGCCCGCTACAGTGGCTCCATCCCTGAGATGTCAGTGTTTGTGTCCAGGATATTTTTGGCTTCCTTCCTGGATTGTGGGATGAGGTAGAGACGCGTTGTCCATCTATATTTATAGACTACGAGCTATTTACTTAGATTAGCACAAAAATATAAAAACAGGGGGCAGCAGCAAACATTCAACATTCAGTTTGGGTTTTGTACAACTTGATGTGTGATTTAGTAAGTTTCAAAGGTGCTGTTAGGCAGGTGTGTTCAGACCGAGCCAGGCTAGCTGTTTCCCCATTTTCAGTCTGTGTGCTCAGAGAAGCAAACCATCTGCCTGGAGCAAGTCAGCTGGAGTTCTGCAAATAATTGTGATTAATTATCGTCAGTTTTGAAATGGTGGCCAGATAGCGTACGGATGTGGCCCACTTCAGGTAATGAGGCGGCACCTCTGGTTTTTCACGTGGCCTGGACCAAATAGATGTCAAATAGCAGAAGTGTTCCAAATAGCCAAAATCAAATGTGGACCTTCTTTGGTAAACATGCAGTGCTCTTTGCAAGGTGTAACCTGGATGTGAACCTAAAGTTGACCAGGTGCTAAATGGATGAATTAGACCCAGATAGCACAAAACTAATTTGGGCCACCTTTGGTTGACGGGCGGTTTTGCTGTGGTTTTGTGGCCCACATCTGGCAAAGAGGAGTGGACCGCCCCAGTGC
>NC_083652.1:17120467-17153867 GCF_963576545.1 Limanda limanda
GCTCCATGTGATAAAAGCTCTGCTGCACCTGAATCCACGGAGGCATTTTGGTCAGATTACTGTGGTTGATTAGGAAAAGAATTGCGGCAATAAATTATATGCTTGATCCATTTATATGGCACCAAATTGAAGCTTACATTATCTCAGGGCACTTAACTGAGTAAGGTCAAGACCATAGAAAATTGTGGAGAGAAACCCGACAGCTCCGATCATGACTGAGCACAATGCAGAGGAAAACTGAACAGGAATAGAAAGTCCCTGGCATGCGAGTGCCACCTCTTTCTTCCCCTCATGCAACAAGAGGGTCTGGAATCATGACGTTTAAAGCCTTGTGATGACTCACTCATCCAAAACACTTCTCAGGTCCAAATCAATACACCCGGCAAGTGTAGAGTTGATTGGATGAGTGGTTGTTGAGAGAATTGAAATACAGACAGACATTACTCCATCTACTGGTGCGTAGTTTGATTTAACCACCTCTGTTGGGATGGATACACCTGGGTGTAAGTGAGAAATAAGTGTTTGATGGTTTCTCGGGTCATAAAGTTCATCAGGGACAATTATTTTTCACATAATGTTTGATTTCTTGAGGAGCCGTGGAAAATGAACACAAGGCTGCACACACCTCAATGGCAACATCTGTAGAGTTCATATTCCACCGGGACTGTGACCAGAGACCATCTGGCTTACACACACACACACACACACAAACACACACACACACACGGACACACACACACACGACCAGAGGAAAAACCCGGACCACTTAAAAAATACAAAGGAAACACTTGGAATGGACTGGATGGATGAATTGATGGATGTTCCAAATAACAGGCAGTGTCCCAATAATGGAGAAAGCCTCATGTAATGTTTCTAAACTATTCTTATTACTAAGAACTGGAGCAAGCAATTAGCGACGGCGGTTTAATCTGTTGTGGATGCAGACACGAGCAGGGAACTAGACCATGAAAGCTCTCTATTTTTGACGACACCTCTCATCCCTGGAGAGGCAGCGGGCATCCTGGGGCATCACTCCGCCTACACACACACACACACAGACACACAAACACACTGGCACTTGACTCACAGAGGTTGGAGGCTATATACAAGGTCGTTCGAGAACAAACAAATATACAAGGGGGGGTGTCTCCACATGGAGGTGCTTTGGGAGCATGTGCAAGTGAAATGTGTTTGGATTTTTTTGTATTCCAAAAAAGCAGTGGTCAGCAGCCAAACAGATCAGAGTCTATCCCAGACTAACACAAATTGGAAATTGCAAGACGATGAATACAGAAACTCAAAGGAATCCACACTCGATTACATAAGTTACCTTCCCTTGAGGGATCTTCTATACCAGGCAATGCTGGACATCGTGGACACAGACATGATTAAACATAAGTAATGTCTCAGAATGCACCTAGGATCATCCAAGGCTCTCACATGAAAACGAGTCTCGATTGAGGCAGCCTTTGACTTCCAGCGACGTGTGTGTCTGTGTGTGTGTGTGTGTGTGGGCGCAAGTGGTGACGAGGAGGTGTTAATGTGTTTTGACTCGAGCCTTCAGGGCCTTTACACCATGGACGTGATGAATAAATGCCACGAAAATGAAAAAATCTGTCACACATTGATGCAAAGTTTTGACAGTTGCAATAATTTTTTTCAATATTGGAATTCGTTCACATCAGGTCATTCTTCAGAAATGATGATAGCTTTTACATGCATCCAGTGATGATGAACGTCACATCAGAGAGAGAGAGAGAGAGAGAGAGGGAGGGAGTTCCACCGTCTGTTAGAGGAGCTGGAGATCGACCATGGCTTCAGTTCGAGACATATAGGTTGTCAGTGGAGATGTCTGAGGTCCCACTAGGGATAAGAGTGCCTCATCTGCGGAGGCAGAGGACCATAACAAGATCCTGTTGACCCAGAACTGTGTCAGTCAGTCCGTCCGAGGTCAGGTTCAGAACAGCCTTAACTACAATAATGCAGTGTCTGAGTGATGCTTTTGTTTGCAGTATAAAAGTTTGGAAAAATTGACTTCCTTCCAAAAATAATGTATATTCCCATAATGAATGAAAGTGCCCAAGGCCAAAAAAAATACTGACATGTAAAGTAATCTCACAGAAATACAGACAAACAAAGAAGTGCATCGTCTCATCATGGAAACGTTTACTCTTAAGACAAAGGTCAGGACCAAGGTTCTGGTGCTCAGCCCGTGTGTGTGTGTGTGTGTGTGTGTGTGTGTGTGTGTGAGTGTGTGTGTGTGTGTGTGTGTGTGTGAGTGTGTGTGTGCTTGTATCAAGAAACCCAGACAGTAATGAGGAGGAGCAGAGAGACATTAGTATTTTTAGCCCCCTTCCCTTCACAGAAAACAGGGTGATTTGTGTCTGGTAAGTTCTTTTTCTTTTAGTCTGCGCCGCTTGTTAGGGAGAACTGCAGAGGAGGTGAGGGGGGAGTGTGACAGGAGGAGAGGGGGAAACTTCAGTTGGAACACACACACACACACACACACACACACACACACACACACACACACACACACACACACACACATACACACGCACACACAGACGTTCACAGAGGTCGGGAAAAAGGGAAACGGAGGAGTAGAAAATGAATCAAACTTGAAGTACACAGTTCCTGAGGTGATTGGAAGCTGTGTGGAGGCCTTAGATTTGTCCCACTACAGCAAAATCAGAGGTAGTGATGTGCATTTAGTCTGGTCTGTAGGTTACAGGGTTCTTATTTTAATGATAATAAATAATATCAAACTTTATCATAAATCACTTGTCAATTCATAAGATAAAAGATGAAAGAATAGATACAAATAATAAAAGATGTTGAAACGATAAAATCTTGAAAAGGGTGACAGCAATATCAAGATTCTCATCATGAAAATTGTCATTTGCATTAATTAAACGCAAAATCTGTTCCAGCAGTTTGTTTTTTTTCTGTAATGTTTTACGACGGAGGATACATTTCCATCTGTAGTGGGAGATTATTTTCAAACTTTGATGCACGATTACAAATCTTCTTTAGCATATTTTTGTGTAGTTTGTGTGTGAGTTGCGTTCAGAATTCAATGACAAGATAAAATGGTTCCAGGCCGCTTTTGGCTTTTAGAACAAATAAGAGACAAGATAAAAGACTGACTCTTTTACTTAGCAACGAGTAAGACTGTCTAAAAGTTTGTCTGTCTAAATGCGTATTGTTAAATACTTAAAATCTTCAGTAAAATCTTGAAATTGCTTAAAATCTCACGTGAAAGTGACAGACTTACTTTGAATCACGAAGATAAGTCTGTCCAAAAGTTAAAAGTCTGTAAAAATGCTGAAGTTTAAAACCTAAGTAAAATGGCTTGAAATCCTACTTTAAAGCAACAGATTAATTTAGCAACAGGTGAATGAGTCAGTCTGTTTTTCAAGCTCTTTGTCTAAAAATAGCCTCCTGCTGCTGTTGATGCTGTAAGAGCAGAGACGATGAACCGAAACACTGAAACTGAGTGAAGATCGAAAACGCTGAGGGATAATTTGTGGCTGCGAGTGACTTTCACACTTTCTCAGTTCTGCAAATTAAAGCATAGAGCTGAGATTTAAAAAAAAAGGATGATCAATATTTAATCTAAATTTGGACTCATCCAGCAGCCAAATGCCACTTGTGACATTCTTTCTACAGTGGAAAGCAAACACTGCAGCTCTGTGCTCTGTTCTTAGGGGTTCACGTCTGAAGGCTGGTCTGCTCCTCCATCATGTGAAACCTCATCTGGTGGTTTTCTTCCTTAGTTCTCTGCCGTTATCTTTCTGTAGCGTGAACAACTGACCTGATCTGTCTGTTACTCTTCTTACCATCCTGATAGAAATACACAGTACTACTTCTTGCAGTGCAGTATATTCCGAAGGTGCAGCAACACAGAGGATTTGTATGTCACCAATAAACATTGGGATACCTGTAGAAAATATATATATATTGAATGTATACTTCATTTATTGCAGGAAATATTGTTTAATGGCTTCTAAAGTTCTATTTGAAAGTAACATTACTACAATTCATTACCAATGACCCTTGTTCCATCCAAGGTTATTTACTAGACTTAAACTCTTCAGCTCGCAATATAAACCGATAAAATTGGGATTCCTTAAGCCTTCGTTTGGTGGCACAGTCATTTCGTTCAGTTTCATTTTTAATTGTAGCAGTCGTAATAATACATGAAAAACCTTAAAAATAACATAATTTGAATCATTCCTATTTGAAATAAAAGAGTCAATCTTCCACCTGCTAACATCCAAAACCCATGTTCAATTCTATTTTTCTGGAAAAGTCTACCTAAAGAAATATTTTCAGTTTTTTAGTTTTTATTTTAAAGCACTGCACGGACAAGTGAGCCGAGGAAAAATAACAGGCTACAGAGCAGAGTGACAGAGACAGCAAGAAAAGTACGGTGCAGCAGGAAGGTGCAGCAGCGAGGTTTCTTTAACTTTAAACCACAAGCACAGAGAGGCTGGGGAAAGGCGATATCACTGATTTTCATTGTACCTCATCTCATTTCATCTGAATAAGCAACATCACGTTTTCCGCGTGTTGAACATCAAACCTACACCAGATGCAAAAAGCAATCAAACTAGAGTGGTACACGAAAAGACAAAGGGAAAAAAGAGATTCGGATTGATTGTGAGACAGGGGAAGAGAGAAGCACCAGAAATGACAGATGAAATCAGAGGTGGGGGGGTGTTGGTTCATTGAAATGAGGGAGAGACCTTTGAAGATCAGCAGGTGAACCTTCCCTTTGATGATGGCGTCTGTTCATTGCGGTGCTACGGTGTCTGTGTGTTTTGTTTGTGCATTTGTACACCGTGTTCTTGCATGTGCGCGTTTGTAATATAGGGCAAATTACAACCAGGTGCTGGAGGCTGTGAGTGTTCTGATATAAACACAAATCAAAGACACTTCTGAATCAACTGATCACACGTTGTGGACGACACCACAGGAACGTACAAACACACGTGTTATGCAAGCGTAACAGCAAATCAATCGACAACACTTGTCAGATTTAATACACGGGGAAGACATGCTTTCGCTGTGTTGTGTACGTGTGTGCAGTGCATGTGTCACCGGGCGTCACTGTTTCCTTTGCATGTGATGCAGCCACGGTGATGGCTCATATGTCAAAGAGCTGCGTGACATATAGGGGCCTAATCGCTGCCTCTGGGAGACTTCAGAGGGGGTTTCAGTCCTGCTCTTTGTGGATGATTGGCCACGGTCGGGCTGGATTACGTGTGAGTTTGTGTGCATTTTCAGAATTTCTTTTGACGTGTATAGACACATATCCTCCCGTCACACGTGGCTGCCTATATCTGGTCAGGTCTACTTTTGGAAAGGGCCCAACACCTACAGTAATCAATCAGTGGAGCAGACGCTGCAGCCATCACCGGCAGCATTCGGTGGTTGACAGGAGTTGATGACTCGGGGTTTCAGAGCTCGGCTCCAGGCCAAAGCATCAACTCGCCAAAACTCTTTAGAAACTCCAGCTGAGATGCACTCTATCGTTTTTCTGTAGCACTCCAGTCACAGCATGTTGTTAAGGAACTAATGTGATGATCTCTTCTCGCGCTTAGGTTTTTACTTCCGAACCTTCATCAGCAGAATATTGAATTTATTTTAAATTAGGGATTTTTTTCAGATTGTGATTATGTACGTTCATAAACCCAGCGGTCACTGAAACGATTCAGCCGAGGACAGCGTGCAACCTCAGTCCACTTAGGTAGCATTGGCTCTTTGACAAGTCATGATGAATTTGGTCTTGTGGGAGATTTCAATATTATGTAAAATTAAACTGCATACATTTAGTTTGACATTTATGTAAGGTCATTGCTCAACAGATTTCCCAGTCTATAGTCCGGGGTAATTGAATTTCGGAGGCTGTTTTGCCGACAGCCGTCCATGGATTACTAACAGGCCATGCAGAGGTTCCCCAGACCACCATGTGAACTGGGCGCTGGCTGATACCAATACGGAAATGATCGATAACAAATGACATATGATGATATGGTTCTGATACTGAAAGGTCTGAAGTCTTAAATCCCGTCTTTGCTTTACTCACTTTTGGATAAATCCATGTTCTCCATATCTATAATCCTAATCTTCTAGTGCTAATAACCATGTAGCTTAAACTATTAGGTGGCTGTCAGAACACAATCTCATAGTATTTAGAACTAATTTCAATGTGTCTTACTGTACATTCATTCTTAATTGTCTGTAATGTGAAAGGCTTTGTTATCAGTTTATTAACTAATTCATTCAAATTAGCACAACCACGTGTGTGTCTGTGTTTGTCTGTGTGCGTCTGTGTGCCCTGAATCTTGACTAGTTTCCGTCCTCAAGCTGAAGCACGGCTAATCACTCCACTGCTTCCCGGTGGACAGCCCTAATGCATTTAACCACTCCTGAGGGAGCCGATGCCTGACAGGGTGGAACAGCCTCTCTGCCCGCCGTCACAGTGTCTCAGCCTTTCTCTCTCCCTTTTATTTCTCTGGGTTCGTCTCCCTCCCTCTTTCTAACTTTCCCTCTGTCTGTCATTTCCTTGACTTCTTTAAACTCTCCTTTCTAGTTCTCCTCTCGTTGTTCCTGTCACTCGCTCTGCCTCTCTCTGTTCTCCTCTCCTCCTGGCACCTAGAGTTTGAATGTTGAATCATCCCAGTGGACGAGCTGCGCTGAAAGCTAAAGGGCACTTTCAGAAATGAATGGAATAGGAGTGAAAGTAAACAACAGTATAGCAACGCGATAAAACTGACAAAATAAAACACAGATCATCTCAGTCATAAGTTAAGCCGTCAGTTTTTATTCAGAATTTGAACATGCATTCGAACGTGCGGGGAAAAGTAAATCAAAATATTACATTTGTTTTTCAATTTCTGAGTCTTAGGCTTAGGACTTCTGTGATAATAAGAATTGCCTTATTTTAAATTAAATAAACACCAAAATAATCTTCCATTTAGCGACGGTACCATGTTTCAAACGCAGTGAATCAGTGGCTAGTGGTTTTCTTGTTTGTGTCTTACACAGAACTACACTTCGCCTCTCGGTCGACTGAACCGCCATCAGCTTGAATAATAATAATAATTGTGTTTGGCTCATTGACACTGCAGAGAATCACTGAGAATCTCACTTTGATTCCTGCTAGTGGAATATCCACAGCATCCTCTCTGTTACTGAAGTTATGTAACACACACACACACACACAAACAGACACACACAGAGCAAGTGGGACAAGGATGATTCATCTAAATGAGCACCTGAGCATGAAAGAGCGTGACTCGTATCAAGGCTTAGTAAAAGTTAGGTGCCATTATGAGGTGTTCGAGAGAACGGATGAAATTCAAAGTTGACACGTAATAATAACACCATAAATTGCCCTGTAGACAAAGCAATAAGGGTCTCGCCTATTAAAATATCCCATGTGCTCCTGGAGGGGACACTTTGCAATTATGATTCAAGACTATCTTGAATTTGTAATCCAAATTAAAGATGGAGGGATACTAAATGACTAACAACCGAGCAATGCAACCAAGTAATAAAATAACACAAAGTCTTTTACAGAGTTGATGTAAGCATGGATGCCTTTCTTCATTGTATGAACCTCATAAAAGCTAATAAATGGACTCCTTATCTGGTACTACACATAAAGTCTGTGTAAATCAAAAGCTGAGGATCGTTATGGGCAGTGTGAGGGGTTCGGCTCACAGTGCAAGTGTCATGGCCATAAATTGAATAGATTTATCAGCTTTTTTTCTTTTGAAGTCTCCAACGTCCTCTCTCTGTGTCTTGAGATGTGCACCCTCCACGTTCCCTCAGTGCTTTCACAAACTCCTTTCGTCTGGAGTATCCCTTCACTCCAGGATGTGGCACACTGCCTTTGATCGCGCTCTCTCGTGAGTCCTTGGGATCCCTCATCTGCATCTCTCTTCAGTCGTTCTCTCTTTCTTTCTTTACCTCAGTTTGACCCTCAGTCTTTCCCTGGAAGGCCTGAACCTCCTGCTGCCCACCTACACGAGAGCCTGAAAGAGAAAACAACACTGTGGATTTAGCGGGATTAGCATTTTAGCTGATTTATCGGCTTTCGCTCATTAGCAAGTTAATGCAACGTTTCATCCGCGGGCAGAGATGAAATTATTTTGTTCATCATTGTCAACGCTTGCATGGCGAGACAGTGGGATCCCAAATTGAATTCTAGTTACATTCAGCTATTGATAAATACCAGATTGAGAAGTGATACCATTATTTCATATAGAAAACCCTGGTTGTTGAAAGTGTCCTAGGGCACTTCCACACCTCCCTTGTTCGGTCCCGTCCGTCACACTTTTCATTTCAGTTCAAACCAAACTAGCTGGTGTGAAAGGTGCCGTGGACCCGGGTCAGGACCAATGGACCAGTCCTGCTCCTGAAGTCGTTGATGCTGGTTATAATACAAAAAAACTAAATTTCCATTTATTATTTCGATTCAAACGCAAAGACTACTTACGTGCTGAGCTGATAACACACTGACGTCAGATGCTCACACGTCTATTAGCCAATCAATGTCAAGTATAGTTAGCCACAGCCCATACATACTCTATGAAAAATATAGAGCGACGCTCAAATAGAACTACTTTGTTTTGTGAGTCAATGAAGAAACCGTTAGAACGAGGGGGTGTAAAGATTATTACTGCATAAAGAAACGACTATTAAAGGTATTCATCATGATTAATAGGCTGAGTAATGAGCCTGGACATTTTTAAGACTGGAGCTGAGTAAGATACACACACAGAACTGATTCCAGGAAATTCAGTAGATTCCTAACTGAAGAGCAGGAAAAGATGAAGAAGACTTTTAAAAGATTTAAAAGAGAAACAGAGTGAAATGAGGTCAGAGGAAGAGATCAGTAAGAGCTGAATGAAGGGAAAGAAAAAAAATTGTGTTGGTTTGAGAGGAATGTGAATCATTTAGTGCATGTGAATATCATGGTTTAAAATTCACATTGGGGATTGGGGGGCAGATGGGAGCATTAAAGTCAATTTGTTGCCACCAGGACTCTTGTGTCCCACCTGCTCACCACATTAACACCAATATAACCTCAACACCAAAGGCAGATACGTCAACTCAAATTAAAGTCCAGCCAAGCAAAACCAGAACATTCCCTCAGTGGCAAAGGCACATTTATAGGTAGAAGATGGATTTGTCCGTTCTGTTAAAGTTAAAGGTTTATCATTTCCCAAGAAGATTCAAGGAAATTGTTTAGATTTTTTTCCATATTGCCAATTATTACATAACCTTTTTCTTGAATCTTTATTAATCAATAAATTGTTTGATGAAATAAGAGTTACATATATTTGAATACATTTATTTACCTCATCAGTGGTCATGAGCTCTGGGTTTTGACCAAAGAGAAACAAGGATGCAAACACAAGCAGGCGACTGGGCTCAGCCTCAGAGATGGGATGAGGAGTAAGGACATCTGGAGGAGGTTTGGAGTAGAGCTGCTGCTCTCTCGTGTCGACATGGGGCCAGTGGAGGTGAAGTCATCTTGAGGAGACCCAGCGGTTGACCCACAACTGGCTGGAGGGACTAAATATCCCATCTGGCCTTGAAACGCCTCAGGATCTCCCATCAGGAGCTGGCAAGCGTGACTGAGAGGGATGTCTGGAAAATCCTGTTTAGATTCCGCGATTCGATCTCACATTAGAGTCCGAAAATGGATAGATGTGATGGACCAATACAAGTTCGCCAAGTGTCAGGAGCAGTGGACCTGCTGTTGGATTAGATTGGAACATTTGTGTTGACTTGGTGATTAACACAGTCAAACCTCCTGAGTCCTTTAACATATCCTTGCGTCTTGAGCCCGATCTGGAGGGAGAAACATTGGAGTAACCAAGATGATTCATTATTTAACACACCATGGTTAGATTCCCCTCAGCAGAGCTCCGATTTGCTTTTAGTGCACCACACAAACCTTCTCACCTGTTCACAGACGCACACAAACGCACTCACAGCTGCTTTACATGAACGGAAATTTGCATTTCAATATGCACCCAAACCCAGCGCTGATTCAGAATGTGTTTATGCCTTTGAAACTATCTCTGCAGTCGTGTTGTCAGTGCGTTGGGTGTTGTGCTCTGATTCTCTGATGAGCAATTACTCATGCTTAACATTTTGAGTCACATAATTCATCTACTGCTGTCAAATTGTTTTGAATTGTGATTAATCACACTGTCTGTGATTAAACATAATTAATTACATTTTTAATCACACATTCATATTTTATGGAATAACATCACTGTTTTTGTGATAAACACAAGAAGAAGTCATTCATTGCCACGAGAATGCAACAGATTTTCCGAAGAAAATTGTGTTCAGGCGTAATTCAAGAGCTTAGTGCAAAATGATTGCTGTGGACCATTGAAAGAGAATGTGCTGTGTGTGGCGTGCATGAACATGTTGATATGAAATATGAGAACACTGTGTTCAAACTGTGGGTGCATAAAAAAATAGCATCACTGTGTTCATTGAAAAATGTCACATGTGTCACTTACACCAACTAACTTCCACCCCATCTCAAGTTCATGTGAACCATTTCTGTAAAGTGGCATAGATTAATAAATAGGTTATAAAACAGATTTAAAGTTGGGATGACAGATTAAAACTCCTTAGAAGCAATTAAAGTAAAATATTAATTTCTAAGGTTTATGTCATTCAGTAATTTGGCTACTAATTTTTATAATGGTCTTTTTAAAGTGGCATATGGAGTTGTGGTATTAATAGTAATGTGACCTTAGGTACTGCGAACAAAGTTTGTTTTAAATAATGTATATATATCAATGTGTATTAAGGTTTCTTACTTGCATTTCCCTGGCTTTTGGTTCCTAGCTGCTTGTGTGGTTTGGGAGGACGATTGAAAAGAGTAATGGTTGGTGTTGAAACGGTTAAGAGAATAAAAACTGTGAAGTCTTGTAGTCGAAAATAAATGAGACAGTGCGAGAGAAACTCTAACCTGCAGGTTACAGAATCATGCCAGAAATCAGGGCCACAGTCACAATAAAAAGCCTTTTCCATACTTAACTTTTTCATACTGCATTTTTAATAAGGTGAATGCACTTTCTATACATTTACAGCCAACGCATCTGACTGAGTCAAATTTAACAGGTTAAGTGCTGGGCAACCAAGTCTTTAAATGCTTTTAGTGGAAGCCACGGAGCTGTAAATGGCGGGACTGGTGCCTTGCGTTACATGCAGTGAAATGTGACTAATGAAATTAAAGATTTACATGTTATTGCTTTGTAAATGAATGAACTCCTCACACCGATTTAGTCACTTTTTATTTTCTCTTTCCGTGAGATACATTTTCAGGCTTTTGTTGAATGGGTTTCCAAGTGAGAGTGTCTGTGAGGAGCTGATTTGTGTCCAAGATTTCATCGTGTGTTACAACCATTTCCTCCTGCTTCATCTCCGGCTACAGCAGCAGACAACGTGCGCAGTATAACAAAGTAATAACAGAAGGGTAGAGGCAGGAGAGAAGTGATGGCCAATTTCTGTTCCATTGTCATTCTGTTTTTCTTTGGGTCTACCTCACCTTCTTCCTTTCTAACTCTTGCTTTTCACTTCATCTCTTCTCTCACTGCAGAGTCACTCATAGCCCAAACTCACCTCCTTGTTTTTTCATTTCCTTGCAAGACTGCTTGCAAACCACGCAGCGACTGTGTATACACTGTGTGGCCGTACAATTTAATAATGGACTTGCTGGGAAAGCAACTTTGTCGATAGGGTAATTTTTAAAAGTGCTGCTTTGCCTTAATATCAAAGCTGACAACATTACACACGACTGCTGAGATCTTAAAGAATGTGCAGGGTTAAGATCTTTTGACCTGTTTATATTATTTATTATTGACCTCTCCAAGTGTTTTACAGTACAAGTCGCATCCACCAATTCACTTACAGTGCTTCTATATGCCGTGATATCTGCTCTGCATTGTGCCTGTATTGATAGCACAGTATATGCATGAGATAGGGAGAGAGAAGTGGGGGGGGAAGACACAAATCAAAGGTCCGGGTCGAAACCAAACCCGCGGCCACTGCAGGAGGAGTCAAGCCTCTGTATGGAGGACGTCCACTCTCCCCCGGGGTTTGGTTTCTTGCCCAAGGACACCTCCGAATGCCGACTGCTGGAGCCGGGGGATCAATCCATCAACCTCCTGGCTCGACCTTCTGAGCCACAGTGATTTTGTAATTACAAGGTCCAACCTGGGTGGAGGTGAATATGATAAATTAACATGTGACGTGTCATCTGTCACGTTCTGCATTGACAAAACACATGTCGTGGATTTGTGTGCGTTCTGCAAGAAATATTACCTTTCACACACACAAACTTGATCAAGCTTTTGTATCTCCCCCTTCACTCGAGCGGAGGTCAGCACTTGGCACTTCATGGTCATTTTATTGCTCAGCTCAGTTCCTCTCTCTACTCAGTCCTTCCCTCTGTCGCTCTCTCACCTGAGCGTTTCCATTCAAAAGGCAAAGGTTAGTGCATTTTTTAATGAGCGTCCCTCCATTCTGCCCATTGTTCGTCTCCACTTGATCCCTGTCTGTGTTCCATATTCACCCATTTCACTTGCTGATCCCTTCTTTATATCCGTGGTATATTCATTTATATTCTACAGCAGTCCGTTCTGCTTTTCATCTACTCCACACATCTCCCTCCTTCCCTGTCCTCTCTTCACCTTCCCATGCTTCCCGTCTCCTCCAGCTTCCCACCATCATCGATTCCCGCTCCTGCTCCCCTCTCCGTTGACATGTGAGCGTGCACTCAAGTCGCGTCACCATCCTTTATCTTTACGAGGGGCCTTCTCTTTATGTATATGTGTGTGTGTGGTAGCGGGTGGGGGGGTACAGGCAAGCCACAAAGACTCCAAGAGCCATATTCAAATCTCATTTCACTCTGCTAAGGATGAAAAGACCTGACACAGCACACTGTGGAGAAAGAAAGAGGAGAGGAAGAAAAAGAGGGAGCGAGAGAGAGAGAAACAGAGAGAGAGAGAGAGAGAGAGAGGGGAGGTTTGTGAGAGATGGGAGGGAAATAATGGTGAAGACAGAGCTGAAAGTGGAGGAGGGAAGTGAGGGACACAACGTGGGAGAGGAGGAGAATAATGGCTGTTGGCATCGAGCGACATACAGTAAGGAGCAAAAAGAGAGCGGGAGGCAGGGAGCAAAGAATGAGCAGCACACAGCCAAGTCTAAAAAGGGAAGAAGAAGAGGAGGATGGAGAGAGGAGACGGGATGAAGAGAGAGAATAATATCATCCGCCTATAGGAGGATGACAACTTTTGACGATTTCCTTACCGTCAAGCATCGTATTTTTTGTTTCCATATCTTTTCCATTTCTAAAATGACACCTTATCCCCCATTCCTCTTTTCTCCAGGTGAAGCCCCGCCCCCCCTTCCCCCCCCCTCACCTCCACTAACCACAGCCCACCTCCTCCCGCTTGCACAATGTGCCTGTTTATGCAAATGAGGTAATTAGGGAGCTGCCTGGCCTCCTGCGAGCTCCGAGGTTGGAGAAGAGGTGCGGAGGAAGAATGGAGAGAAGTGGACTCAGGCTCTGCTGTTTGTTTGAAAGACTTCATGAGAGTGTATCAGCATTACACCTCCATCTACTATCACATATGTGTGTGTGTGTGTGTGTGTGTGTGTGTGTGTGTGTGTGTGTGTGTGTTTATCTTTGTGAGTTCTATTTTGAGCATAGATTTTACAGAGTGAAGATATTTTGGGAAAGTGACATTATGTGGTCGACGGTGTGGGAGGTTGTTTGTGCCGCTGCTCGGGCGAAGCAACATTATAGCTGCCGGCAGTTTCTTACCAACTCTCCTCAAAGGGTTCTGCCATTGGTGACATTACCTGGTGTCATATAGGGTCTTCTTGCTTGGACTGTTTGCTACATAATTAGATGCATGACCCAGGGAGGGGCTAAGGGACGTGTCTGTGTGTGCATTTTAACACACGTCCATATATTTCTCTCCCTAATAACTTCAGTTTTTTATGCACGAGTTGCAGCCACAACTCTCTGGAAACACTTGAGCTCCCTATCTTGCTGTTTTCCTCTTTCCTGCCTCGCCTGTGTGTTGTCCTCCTCCTCCTCCTCCTCCTCAGCTCTCTTATCTCCTCTCCTCTCCTACCTTCTTCCTGTCAGTCTTGCTTACAGCCTTCCCTCTCGCTGCGTTGTCTCTCCCTGTCTATGTCTTCTCCGTCTCGCTCAGTCTCCTCACTAACGTGGTCTTCTCCCCGGCCCTCCAACTTATTTTCCGTCTCCTTTAATCCACATATTTCCCACAGCTTTTCCGAGCTGCTGGCTGCCGCTCTCTGCCCTCCCACACCGCTCTTGTGTTTCTCTGACTTCACCTGATTCAATCAAATTTCCACCGCCTCCCCCCTTTTTTTGCGTCCATCTTCCTCCTCTGTTTCATCTTTTCTCTTCTCCATCTTCACGTCTTGTTTGACACAGAACTGTATTTTCCTTCTCTCGCTTTAGATTGTGCTGGCGGTTTCATTAATTAGATATGCCATACAAAAAACACTCAAGCGTATACACTGTACACATACATAGACATACAGTGTTTTTTCAATGGTAGCAAATGTACAAAGAGATCTCACATGCATACACGTGGCCACGCGCTCACATACGTGCTGTCAAGGAAGCTCTCGTTCTTCCGACTTGCCTCCTCAGGCATGATATCAAGGCTTTGTCTGCTCTCTCTCTCTCTCTCTCGCTCTCTCTCTCTCTCTCTCTCCCTCTCTCTCTCTTTTCTTCCTGCACTCCCCTCTCTCTCCAGCACAGACACAAAAAGCTGTGCACAAACACATGCCTGCGCACGCTCGCGTCATTCCTCCCTGAGTTTTCAAACTTCTGATGGCAGTTTCCTGTCAGGGAATGAAAGCGAAGGGGAAAGAGATTTCTAAAAGGGAGAAGAGACAGCGAAGAGAATGGGTGGGGGGGGGGGAGAGATAAGAAGCGCTGACAGATGTTTAACTCAACACTTTTTGCCCCACAGAGGGGGAAAAAGAGGAATGGATCTGTCGTTACTTCTCCTCCTCCTCCTTCACTTCTCATTTCTTCTCTCAGCTAGTGTCCTCCCCTCCTTGTTGTCCCTTTTGTAAAAGGCGAATTAAACAGAATCGACTTCTCTTCTTAGATCTCGAGGCACCGGAGCTTTTAGGGAACTTTAAATCGAATCCAACACAATGGAGCACGATGGAGTTTCAAGCCCTTACAGACAGTGATGCTGCAAAATTCAAACAGCCACATGATAACAAGTTCAACTTAAAGTTTAAGAGGGCGGCTGAAGGAGTCACACTCCGACTGAATTACGAAGCCTCTGGAATCCAATCCCACATCTCACGTTTTAAATTAGGAAGACAATGGTGCTTCCAGCCAATTAAGGATCACCGGAGACAATCATGGCACCTGCTGTCCTCATTACTGCGTGTTTAGTAGTTACCTAGGCAGTGTATGTGTGTGTGTGTGTGTGTGTGTGTTTGTGTGTGTGTGTGTGTGTGTGTGTGTGTGTGTTTGTGTGTGTGTGTGTGTGTGTGTGTGTGTGTGTGTGTGTGTGTGTGTGTGTGTGTGTGTGTGTGTGTGTGTGTGTGTGTGTGTGTGTGTGTGTGTTTGTGTGTGTGTGTGTGCAGAAAGAGGGAAGAGGATAGAGGACACAAAATCTGATGCAAGGGAGGATCTCTTCAAGACAGATAAATACAAGCACACACACACAGAAAAGCACACAAAAAGCACACTTTCATCCAGACAAACAACACTACACACACAAACACACACATCATATGAACACCTGAAGCTGTGCAGCAGTCTGTCCCTAATGCGAATTGATCGTCTTCAGTGCCTTTGCCATTGTCAGTAACTGCTTGATCTGGTTTGGACCTGAAAACACAGACACACACAGACACACACCGAAGCTGACAGTCTGCCCTAGACGCGCCCGCACATCAGCCCGGGGAGATTGACGGTTTGTTTTATTCGTCGACGCCCACAAGTCTGAGCTCCCTCCACCTCACACGTGGCATTTATCACGGTGAGAGAATGACGGCAAGAGTTCAAATAGTAAATCATCAGCAGCATTACTGGACGCCCCCCCCCCCCCCTCCCCCACCTCTCTCCCCTGCGAATATGGATTGTTTTGGGAGGCAGAGGGAGCCTGATATAAATATATACCGTAGATATAAATCAGTTCATAACACAAAAGTTTCATAAAGCATGGAAGCACAAAGCCGTCTCCCCACATCTCTGGCACTGGCAGAGTTACACAGACAGACACACACACAAACACAGACAAACTCACAAGAGTACACCAACACCCAGTGTGTTGTCTTGTGTCGACATTGTAACACATCCGTTAAACCTTACAAACAACCTTAAATCTGAATATTCTGACCCTTTAACCTACGTTTCCTGACCCAAAGTTCAAAATACACGGCGAGGTTCATCAGTGTTTTTATTCTTTAAAACTGAATTGTCGTAGATGTTCAGCAGATGTTAATCAACAAGTTTATTTAAAGATTGGCTATTACCATAGACTGTACATGGACAACGTGCTGGCTTCCCAAAAGAGGAAGTCAAAGCGTCTTGATAGCCTGCCTGTATAGGTTATGAAACCCTGCCAGCTCCATGTTAGTGGATGGGACATCGATCAAACTAAGCCAAAAAACATGTTAAATAAAATGTTCTCAAAGAGGCTTTCTGTCATTTCCTAGATCTCATCACAATGATGTTTCTCTAATAATAATTATGACCCAATCGCTCCGTCTCAGACTCAAGCTCGAAATGACGTCTTTGGGGAAAAATAGCAAAGTTCATATCCAGGATATTTTGGTTATTGTCTCTAGTAGAGAATGCATCATTTATGGTTATTATGAATGGGACAATGAAAACGAGGATCTTAGCATTGTTGTGGGGCTTGTCATCTTCTTAATGTAGCTGTTTGTGGTTGTCCATGATCCAGCCTTCATACACTCTGTGCAGTGAACTGAGATCCGATGTGTACGTCCTGGCAAACACTCGCTCGTCTCCGGCTCATTTCCCAGCTCATGCGTCCTCCTGCCACCCGGGGAAAATCATATTATTACACTTGCACTTCAGCACGACCCACACTCCAAAAGCTGTTAGCATGATGCTACGGCTAATAGTTTTGGGCCCTGTTGCAGTGCAAAGTAATGCATCATCATCAGCATGTCATCACGCTCAATATCCACACAAACTGCGCATGCAAAACGATACCTTGGCTGCTTGGCCAGAGCTAATGCTGTTAAAACAGATTAGCCCGATGGAGCCACCGCTTCAGTGTAATCCACTGGCAGCCACTCTCCAAAGATGATTTCTGACACGCAGCTCAGCCTCCTCTTCATCACCGAGTGAGAGAGAGAGACAGAACGATCAGGAGGGGGTTCGTGTACGAAAAGAGACGGAGGAACCGGGCTGGAACGGCAGAGATATATAAGTTGCAGGGGCGTTGGAGTGGATAAAAAAGATGAGGAAAAGTGACGGCAAAGACGAGTTGAAATGGAGACACGTCAAGAAATTCAAATGGAAACCAGAAATATAAAAATCCTAAAAGGAAGATTTGAGATGAAAGAAGAATCAAAGGAAATCTTTGATCCATTCCGCAGACCAAAAATGTAATTACTGTGAAGAGCAAAAACAAACACAGTAGGGCCGTCAGTTCCCGGAGGAACTCGAGAGGTTGTACTCTGCTTTAACTGAGAAGATGAAGTTAAACTTTACTGACTGTTGATGTGTGAAATCACGATGGGACGAGGGGAAGACAACGTTTTTGAACTCCATCAAATGCTTTTATCATAAACAGTTTTTTGGCTTCCTGAGCTACGTTGTTTCGCGCAGACTTTTTACTTTTTCAGTTTAGTCCAAACCCGAAAATAACATTCATATGTCATAAATTACAATGTCCCCATCATTCACACTGTGTTACAATGGATACAACATTGTACTGTGAGTTACTGCCCATGCTTTTATATGATGTGTTGTGGATATGAAGGAACGAGCTGAGTAACTTCAACAGCATCAACACCAAACCGTGTCATTTCGTTCATTCTTGGAATCAAATTTTATACTCAGGCCTTTGTAAAATGTTAGAAGTACTTTTTATTGAATTCAACAATGTGGCACTTTCCATTCCAAATTCCCCTGCGAGACACATTTGAGTGATTTTTTCACGGTAGGGACCAATGATAAAGTGTCATTTTCACAGAGCATATGGCTGTTAGGGGTAAAATCTGCCCAGTCGGCTGCTCTGTGATCCATAGAAAATGTCTGGGACAAATGTGGATATTCTGCCGAGTCAGGACACTGTTGCTGGAAGCAGGAGATGCCTCTGACTCCCATATGTCTCCCAGCAAACAGAAACACCTTTAGGCGTCCGGCTGTGGCTGCAGGTTAACGACCCATTTCACTGCAGTGGCTGTGGATTTATTTTTTATATAAGTACAGAAATCTGAACAGAAGGAAAAAGAGATACGCCATAAATCATGGTGTTATCATGAGGAATTTGTTGAGTTTTGTAGTCTTACATAAAATTGGATTTATGTAATCAATACGGTGGATAAAAGGAATAAAAATATATTCTTGAAATGAAGTCAGCTGTTGTTTGAAACAGTTTTGGGATGTCTCCAGCATCATGTTTGGTTTAGGGCAAAGCTTAGTGCTCCCAGAGGACTGTTTCTCCTCATTATATGAAGCAGCAGAATATAGAAGAGGCTTAGCGTTGCTCATTGAAGTCTTAAACCATAGTTTTCAAACAAAACACTGTCGATTTGGTGTTTTCCCCGGAAAACCTTGAGCACAAATATTTTACTTCAACTGTGCTAATTTATCTGTGAGGTGCCTGGGACGTGCTCAGCTCTGTTGATGCTGCTTGTCCCACTCGGACTCAAACTAACTTCTGACAAACCAGGAAGCTTTTAAAATGACCCGACCCCACGCCGGCTGCCCAGCGACTCTTGTGCCCCATTTACTTTCTTTAAAGAACTATTACCTGTGCCTTACAGAGTTACAATATCCCTACACAAGACATCTTACGGTTTACTTGACAGGTGCCAAGTGGGAATTCTGCTCTTCTCCATCATGCAAGAATCACATTTATCAAATTTTTGAAGGCTACTTTATATTTGCTGTCAAGAAGCCAGATATCTTATTCAGCGTTGTCAGGAGCCGGCTAATAAATATGTTATTCTCTTCCACTGAATATATTGATGGACTCACTAACAAAGCAATGTGTTGTTCTGGCCACTCAGCAGTAGGTGCCAAAGCTGGTTTGTCTCAGGTCACTGGATGAAGTATTGCCTGGCCTAGCTGACAAGACAGGGAGTGTGTGTGTGTGTGTGATGTTTGTGCA
This sequence comes from Limanda limanda, assembly GCF_963576545.1. Taxonomy (NCBI): domain Eukaryota; kingdom Metazoa; phylum Chordata; class Actinopteri; order Pleuronectiformes; family Pleuronectidae; genus Limanda; species Limanda limanda. Next base: position 17,139,898 of record NC_083652.1, read on the forward strand.
TGTGGCGTGTTGCATAAAATTTGTTCTCAAAGGCTCCCAAGACTTGCATTAGCCAATTGTGTCTGAATGGTCCATTGGTGGATTATGTAACTTGTAACCCTGGCTGCCTGTGAGCGCTGTGCTGGACTCAGGATTGTCCCGTATCACCTGAGTATAAGCCATAACAATGTAGGATGCACATTAATACGTTATTTTCATTATCCACGAATACGCTTCTCTGTGACATTTTCGAAATGTCTTCCATGAACAAACTATCTCACACGAGTGGCAGCAGCACTTCGGATCGACTTCATCAGATCAATGATTTAATCACTTTCCTGATACCTGGCCTGCCGATGACATTTTGATTTTGTGAGATGAACGACTCTCACAGATTCTTCTCATTCAGCATTCTCTCTGCTGCAGTTTAAAAACACAAAATGATCATGATCATAACTTAATGGAAGCGAGTTGTTGGTACTTGTATCACTCAAGTGTTTTGGTTGCAACACCACTATCTTTTATATTTATTTATATTAAGTTAAATTTTACACACAAGCTGTTTTTCTATGCCACCACGGAGACTTTCGTTTTCAAATATAACTCATTTCATTCACGTTATGACAGTTTCATTTTGGTTTCCTCTGCCAAGGACGTCAAGTTTTCACTGCTGTTTATCTGTCTGTTAGCAGCATCATGCAACAACTACTGCACCGGTTTTCTTATAACTTGGTTGAAGGGTGAGATATTGGGCCAATGAAGAACTTATTTCCTTTTAGAGTGGATTTGACTAAAATTTGTTTTGTTACGCCTCCTTGAACACTGTCAGACATTGCTTTAGCCCCGACAGAGGGATGCTCTACGACTTTCTAGTTTAGCTTTGGTATCATTTTATTGAAGTGAATTATTTCTTCGTAGATTGGTAAATATCTTTGAATGCTTTATTAAAGTTTATTTCTATTTTTAACACTGTTCAAATTGTGTCTCATGTAGGGATATAGTCCATATGCTTGTGTAACCTTTGGAGTCATTTGGAAGATTACGACTAATTAGTTGTGTTTTATTTCGGGGGATTTTTTGTTTAGTTGCTGCTGAATCAATCTCCAATGAGTTTGTGCCTAATCTATCTAGCGTCTCCATTTTTCAATTTTAATTTTCTTTTCTTTTTACACCTCCGTCCCTTGTCTGTTGTGCCTGTTTCTTGACAGATATTTTGCGTCAGTTTTGTGCAAACACACAACAAGGACCGAAAACAGACTTTCACAGCTTTTTAATTTCCAAATTGGCCCTGTGAAATGAATTGAAATGAAAAATGTGTTGCTCAAACCCCTTATGGCTCGACAGTATGTTGTTTTCCATTCAGCCTCTTCGTGTGTCTCAGGCTGTCGCAGTGAGTGTGTGTGGGAGGGGCAAAACAAGTTGTTTTTTCCTCCTTCCATGGCTCATCACAGCATTTAGCTCACAGTGCGGCTAAATGGGTGACTGTATATCCGCTTCCCCAATTAAGGGTGTTAATGTGTGAGTGTGCAAGTTGAGAGAGTGTGAGTGTGTGTGTGTGTGTTTGTGTGTGTGGTAATGCAGCAGCAAGTGCCTTGTGCATAGTATCTCTCTCTCTCTCTCTCTCTCTCTCTCTCTCTCTCTCTCTCTCTCTCTCTCTCTCTCTCTCTCTCTCTCTCTCTCTCTCTCTCTCTCTCTTTCTCAGGTTGTTAGTGTCACATGCACTCATCAATCGTCATTATTATAACACTCCCAGAAGAAGCTAACCCAGCAGGAAAATTGCAGAAAGAGTCGGAGGAAAGGAGCAGCAATATTGTGGTGCAAATTTTGCATCATTTTGTCTTGCTCTTTTTGTTACACCCACAAACACACTCACACACACGCGCAAGCACGCACACACACACACACACACACACACACACACACACACACACACACACGCACACACACACATATACAAAACACAGAATGCACAGAGCTGGGTCCTTCCAGCCATTTCTGAATAGCTGTCTCCTGCTTAATTGTCGTTGCCGGTAATAGCTGCAGGGTCTCTCTCTAAGACGCTTTGTTATGGGAAATAAAACACAGCAGAGCAAGATTAAACTTCCTGCCTCCACAGGAAGCCGCTGTTGCCACGGTAAATTAAATTCAAAATGCCAGTTGTGCAGGGGCAAAACACTGGAATGCCAAATGTACATATCCACTCATAGATGATTTACTAGAAAGAGAAAGAGACTCAATATATCAGTGTGTCAGTGTGTGTGTGAATGGTGGCTTTCGAATGTTTTTGACCTGGTTTAACATCTCATCAGAGGAAGCGCTGTGGAGCTGTGAGAGATGTCAGCCACCGAAGCAGCACTGGCCCATTCTCTTAGCGAGAGCAGAAATTCCATGAGGCAGAGTCAGGCGGAGCGCGATGAGCAAATTCACGCATAAGCAGGGGATATTTGAAACAGAGGGGGGAAGCTTTACGAGAACCGAACAAGAAATGAAGAAATAATGCTCTCAAGATGAAAGGCTACGTTCTTGAATAAAGATCGGGGAGAAACCCCAGTGGAGAGAGGTCCCAGGATGATTAATGGTCCAGCTCAGAGAGCCTGAGTGAAGAGGGAGGACAGGAAGGAGAACACCGCAGGGATAGAGAGAAACAGAAAAAGAGAGAGATAGGCACACAGCCTGGATGCGTGTGTGCTTGAGGGAATAAACAAACAGAGGGTTAGAGAGATGCAGCCGTTATCAGGAAAGTTAATGTAATGGTGTCAGCGGACTATACTGTATATACTAGTTTTAATTGAATGTACAGAATGGTTACAGGTACAAGGCTCGAAGTAATTATCGTCCACTATCTTCTGCTTTTCTTAGGTTCTTTGTCTAATCTTGTTCTCTACCTTCTCTTTTTAATTGTTGTTCTTTTTGGACTGCAACGACGAGAAGAGGATGTGACGTTAGCTGGAAAGCTTGATCCGACTGTAGGAACATTGATATCAGTTGTAAATGTAACAAGGTTAATATCTGGATACAACCTGGATATGGGACACATTTTAATGCCTGGTAGAAATACACTCAGATAGTGATGTCAGCAGGGGGGCGGTAACAAAGCGGTGTGAAGAGCAAGAGGCTAAAATAGGTTTAAGGAGTTCAGACAGGTACGAAGTGGCCCCGCCCATTAAGGAGTTTGTGAGTCATCCAGAGCACTTTGAAGACTGATCTGCAACTGCTCGGGGCCAGTGATTTAATGTGGTCAAATCTGACATGGCAGGCTAGAAAAAAAAAAAAAAAAGGTGAGAAAAGAAAGTGCTGATCAAAAGAGAGGACAGGATTAAATGTATCACCATGGCTGTCGGCTGTAGGCTTTGAGAGATCACACTGTTGTTACTGTTACTTGTTGCACTCGCCCGTGAAAAGCATCGCAGCTTTAAGTGACTTTCGGAGAAGGGAATGTTCTGACGTCAAAGCTTTTCACAGTTTGAGAGGGTAATCTGCCTTTTACGGCTCAATACTGCTGAGCTCAGTGTAACCATGGGAACTGACAAATAAATTAAATATAAAGAGAGATAAGCAGAGGGCCAAGAACAGAGCCCTGTGGAACTCTGGATTTAAACTTCAGGGAATCATTTGTAGAAATAATGATGGGATACACTGTGTTTCAAAGACCAGAGACGTTGAAAGGGTTTTTCCTTTGGGTTCCAGAAGTATGAAGTAGAGTTGAAATCTGAATCCATAATAATAAGAGGATAGTTTACTACTTCTATCAAAAGGTTCGTAAAAGGAACTGTTAGATATGCACAGCTATTACAAAACAACTCTCTATTAACACCTCTGAATATACTTAACACTTGCTGCTGCTTGATGATATTTGATGAGACAGTGGATTAAGTTTTATTTTTCTCACGTACCAATGAAGCTTGTGTGGACGGCATCAGATTTAAGTGACAAATTATATACTATACTATATTTGGGATCATTGATAGGTTAAAGTGAATCCATTCAATGCTCTCAAGTGGTAGGAAACTGAAACCCATCTCCTCGCCCTCAACACTGTTGATGGGCCTAAATGAATTGTCAATGAATGTGCAATGACTGTTGACATTGATTTACTCTCTGCTGTCGTCCATTTCTCTGCGTGAGTGACTGGGATAAGTGATTGTGATCTGTAAGTAAATAATTCTGTTATGCACACAATCAAGTTTAAGAGAAGAGCATCGCACAGAGACAGAGACAGAGACACAAACAAATGGCTCCTTGGGACTAGAAAACGACAAGCATCAAATATGTGCCAGTTCTGAGGTGATTTTATGACACATCGGTGATTTAACGGTCTCTGGTAGTGGCTGCACATCCAAAATATGTTTGTCCCGTTAAACCTTCATCGAATAAACACATTCAGTTAATATATATCACGTCTCTAATCCCGGCGCCGACTCCTGTTGTCTTTCAGATCTCGGCTGAGTTGCCATGACGAGCGAGGAGTGTCCTGTGCCGCTGGGGAGCATCTCCTCAGCAGTGCCAGGGCAGAGTGAGGACTACGGCTCGACGCAGGCTGATGACATCATTGAGGAAGTGGGTCTGGGCGATGATGTCAGCATCGGCAGTGACTTCGACCCTCTCGCGCTGCCCTACCCGGAGCTGGCGCCCGTGGTCTTTTTTTGCCTTAAGCAGACCACCTGTCCTCGCAACTGGTGCATCCAGATGGTCTCCAGCCCATATCCTTTCAGTCACTGGTGGAATTGGACCCCCTTAACCCTAAAGATAGCTTTTACTCTCCACCCTGTTAATTTCCATCACACTCAAACGTCAATTACTCACCTGTCCTCGAAACATCGGCGCTTCCCTCAATGGTTTTTAAAGTCTCTAAGCTTCATTAATCCCCCTCTTCTTTGAATCCCTCTCGCCGTTCTTAACATCTTCTGTTCATCCGCACACCTTTCATTCCAACATTCAGTCCGTCTCACTCCTCCACCTTCTTCTTTTCATCTTCTTATCCGACACTGTTGCTTCCCACTCCCTCCGACTCCACTCCTTCCTTTTCAGAGCCTTTTTTTTCCGCTTACCCATCCCGCGCTTTTGCAGAGTCACATTTTCTCTTCTTTGTGACATCCCCCTCTCTCTGTTGTTTGCTTTCCCCCATCTTGACTCTGACCCCCTCCTCCCATCCACCCTCACTCCATTATCTGCTGGATTTGCAACCACAGTGCAGCAGTCATCCCCAAATCTTCTGAAAGTAAGTGTTTTTGACATCCTTGTACAACTTCAACTGCAGTGATCAGCATTCCACAACTGCAACAACTGAAGGTGCATATTTGTGTGTTTGTGTGTGTGTGTGTGTCAGAGAATATGTGTGTGTAAATATGGTTTTAACTTCAACCCATAAGAAGCAGTTGTCTGTTTGCTGACTACACTGACAGCGGCAGAGGGATTTAGGATGATCCTTCACATTAGGGACAGGCAAGAACACACAATGTGTCTGTTTGAGTATACAGTATATCTGTGTATTTGTATGCGTGTGAGCTTGTACAGTACAGTACAGTATAGCTATGGCCCTATCTACTTCCATATATACCTTTTCAGCACCTCATTAAACAAATGGTGCTTTGTACTATTTACTTTAAATGCTGATGCAGCATTATATCTACTTTTCAACAGCACTGCAAAAACTACTTGATAATGCAATTGCACTCTGCTCTGCAAACAATTTTCTTTCAGAATTAATTGAGCTCGCGGGCTTAATGTTTGGCTTCAGATCGCTCAACGATAGCCAGGTTATCTTGTTTAAAATTCCACTTGCGGAAGACAGAGTGTGGTAGTGCAGTGCAGTATGGAAAGAAAACAGAGGGAATGAATGGTGTGACCAGAAAAACGAGGCAAAGGGAGGAGTGGTGGAGGCAGTCAGACAGACAAAGCTGGACAGTCAGACTTTATTTGCCTCTGCCTTTCATACTCCAACTTTGATGTGTTGGTGGGGGGGGAAAGAGCTTTCATAAGGATTTTACACTGCTTGCTAAGGGCTGAGCTCTGCTTCTCTGAAATGGCCCAAACGCCATAGGGTACAAACATGCCAATGCATTCACACCTAACACACACACTCCCAATCTGATTTCACATCGCCTGAGCTTCTTTTGGTTGCTTGACGCCCATGGTGGCTCAAGCTGTAAGCGTGTTAAAACACAGAGAGACACGTCTGTGTGTGTGTGTGTGTGAGAGAGAGAGAGGGAGAGAGGGAGAATGTGACAGAAAAATAAAACGTCAGTGTGAGAAAAGGTGAAGAAGACTGATGGCGTATGTGGTGGTTTGAGGGAAGGTTGTTATTGCTGTAGCTGAGGTATGTCTCCTCTTGTGGAATCAGCTGGCAAGCTGAGAAAACACACACACACACACACACACACACACACACACACTCACACACACACACACACACACACACACACACACACACACACACACACACACATACACACAACTCAGTCACCATGGTGGTTAGTGAGGTGTTACTCTGTGTGTGAGAGTGCCTGTGTGTGTGCGTGTGTGTGTGCAGGATGGCAGTATAGCCACAGTTACTTATGGAGGATGAGTGTGTGTGTGTGTGTGTGTGTATCTACTGTATGTGGAACTGTGTGTTTGATGTTTAGTGCACCGGAATAATGATCTGTACCAGTTTGTGTATCCGTGTGCATTGAAACCGAAGTAGACCGTGTATGTGTGTATATATACAGTGTGTATATATACCAGATATGAAGACATTTTGACATTTTTGTTTTTGGAAGTTTCAAAGTCAGACATGAAGCTCACTGTAGTGATTGGCCTCGTTTCCCGTCCTCAGTGTTTTTTTTGCCTGTGTGTCTGAAGTGAAGTTTGTCAAGATGTCTGTGTATGAGGGGGTTGGGGGGGAAATAAGTGGTTGTTTCACCATCTCTTTTCAGATCAATAATTCTGTCCACCACTCAGTAGCTGTGAGAGGCATGCAGTGACACACACATGGGCACACACACACACACACACACACACACACACACACACACAAAATGATGTTCTCCCACGCTTGCCTGCAGCAGAGCACCCGCAGCACCTCTCTATATTGCACCCCACACACTTCTTGTGCCTCTCTCTATTGTTCTTGCTTTTCGGAGTGCACACTTACACTCTTTCCATAGCCGCACTGTAAAGATAAACCCCATTCCTCTGCCCGTTGTTTTTAAACTATCTTGTTCATCTCTCCGTTTCCCCTCTTTTACATGAATACATTGATTCCATGTAATCCCAATGGTTGTCCTCCCTCTTGCCAAACTCAATCTTTTTAATAAGAACACATGTATAGACAACTATTGTGTGTAAGTCGTGTCTGGCATGATAGACACATGAAATGAGCTTAATCCGCCCGCAGGCAATTTTAATTTTTTTCTATCTGTGTTTTTTAAATCCGAGCTCTGCTCTGTGTTCTTCTTCACTGTATTCTGACTTAAGCTGCTTTCAGACATGCCCTGGAGTCCCAACCTTTTTCCTGAATTTTTCCAAAGGAGCTGTTTTGCGACAACGTAAATGTCAGATTCAGTCGCACCGCATGTTTTCTCAGAACTCTTCCGTCCAGCCCCCTGGTCAAATGTCTGTAAAATGTCAGAGTGAGCCTACGTGAGAATACAGCAGGAAAATGTTTTGAAAATCGGACAAGAAACTTGAAGAAAAAAAATATCTCCCGATGGAAACAAGTCGCCATAAAGACCCAGATGTCAACATTAAAAAAGCACGAGATTCAAGGGTTTTAAAACAAAACCTGTGAACAAAAACACCAAAAGTTCAATGAAGCTAGTTATTAAAATTATATTGAAACTTGTCATAATGGATATGAGTACTTATTATACATATATAATTATTGAGGAGGTAACATTGCACTGTTAATTAAGCAATTTAGGAGCTAATTCTTCTTAAACACATACATGCACAACATATCCACGCGGTGGTGTGTGCTTTTCGTTTACCAGAGAGATTCATGTTGAGGTTATTTACCTGCCACTCAGCCAAGCGTCTAACGCTGTACCATGTATGTAGTAGGTCGTAATTAGTGTGGCATTAAGCAACACGGGTGAATGGAGCCGACACTAAACATCCATTCTGCGGAGGAGAAGTTGCAGTGCCGGCAGAAGTCAAGCTCCTTTAATTGTCCGGGCTATGAAAGCATAAGCAAGCTTTCATATCCAGCAGGCTGTGAAGGCAGCACAAGCTGTCCCAGTTTAACAGGCTGCCTTTTGTAACGTTTCTCTGCAAACGCATCACAAATAAAGCAACTGTCAGAGGAGCAAATGAGGAAATGAAAGGCTGTTTTGCTGCCTTTTCATCTTCACAAGTTACTGTTAGAGAGGTAGAAAAGAGAAAGTAATTTAATTAGCTGTGACGGCCAAAGGTTGCCAACAGCTACAGGCAACTTTTCTTGCGTGTCACATACTATATAGGATTTGCTCTCATTAAGCTTTCTGCTTCAGATCGTGATGATAACATGTCAGGAAACACATTCAATGACCTGTCAGCAGAGAAACAGTGGAGTTTTATCTGCAGGTAAAATAACCGCTGTGGTTTTTAAAGCTTCAAACATTCTAGTGTGATCATACGGTAAAAAATCTGTGATTATACATCTTTAGGTGCAATAATCTCCCTTTTTTTAGTTTAGATTATTATCGTCTTGTTGTTTGTTTTTTGCACTTTTCTGCACCACTTGTTCCAGACTGCTAATTGCAAAGTAAGCAGTCTGGATAATGGCCTTTTTTTAAAGTAAAAAATGCATAGGGAATTATTTGCAGCATTTCAGAAAGGAAATGTGCTGCATGACTTGTTTTGAAGAAGAGAATTAATTGATAGACGGCTCTGGGCACTGTCCTTTTTTTTTCTACCCATCCAAACCTCATTACAGTTGCACGCACTTTCCTATATGTTCTTTCATGCTCTCCATTAATCCGGGTCTTTCTCTCAAATGACTGTCATCCAGCCTCTTACGTGTTTTGCTCCTCTCTTGTCATCCCCTCCTCCGAGTCCTTTGCGGACGGTTATTTTCCTCTTCCCGCCACCGAAGAGCTCGATGCCAGTGCCTCTCCGTCTGCTCGCATTATCTCGCCCTCTCCTCTCCCCCTCTGATTGGCTCCTGTGGTGTTCAAGCCGAGTGACTGGCCTCTGTGGCCCGTGGTCCTATTCGGCCCTGACAGCTTGTTATCTCCATGGTGACGGATGGCTGAGGCGTTGCCGTGCCATCCTCTTAACTACTGCAGAGGATAGAGAGCACACCTGGGACACATCCCCTTCTCCCGCTCTCACCGTCTCGTTTTCTCTTTCTAGTGCTTTCTGATTCCTTTTACTCTCCCTCAACTATTTGCTTTCAGATTTTGTTTTGTTGTTCTGCTCTCTGCAGTTGTATTTGGAGAAGTTGCTGCTGGGCTACATGATAGATTCATGTCTATTCTGTCTTCATGTCACTGGCTGTGCGGCGTGCAACGTGATGGATTTGTGTGTGGCTGTTGAATTGTTGTTTCGACAGAGTTTTGACAAATGTATTATCAAAGAAAATCAAAAAACCTGTCTTTGCTTCAACGTGACACCGTGTTTGTCTCTTTCATCTTTTCCTCGTTCTCCCGTCCGTTTTCTGTCGTTCCTTATCGTCTCTTTGCTTTACTCTCCGTTCTCTGCTCTCTCACAGATTCATTCACTCCTCTCCCTCTTCCCCTCGTCCCTCAGATGCCGTCTTATCCCAAATTTCCATTTTTGCCTGGAACTTGTGCAATAATGTGAGTGCTCCACTTATTTTAATGAGCCCCGGCTTCGAGTGTGAACTGTTGTCCTTCTACCTGCGGGAAAGTCTTTTTCATGAAAGATGTGCAAACATTAATGAGACAAACCTCTGTTAAGGCTGAATAGAACTTATTAGAATCGTAATGCTTATGCTTCCAAAACAAATCCCACCGCTGATACAAGTACCAATACTGATTCTAATGATCCCCGCGCTCTCATCACTCCTTATCACCTCGTCTTTCCTCCGTCCAGTTTTTCCTTCCCCTCCTCCCTTTCTCTTCTCCCTCAGGTCTAGTCTAAACTCCATTAGTGCCTGTTCCAAAAGAGGAAGAGGAGATGAGAGGCGAAAAGAGCAGGGAAAAGATGAAGGGCTTAAAGTGACTCTAATGACTGCTGTAGTACGAAGCTTTGGCGCACACACACTGTGTGTGACCTCCTTCACAAGCGTGACTCTTACATTGTGGTGATGTTGCATCAACCATGTGCTTTCTATGTGATGAAAGATTGAAGTTCATGTTTTATTAAATGCTAAAGATGAAGAGGAATGTTAACAGAAGACATGTAACGCCACATCATGTTTGCCTTGCATGTCTCATTGTCTGTGTCTTACGTGGGCATATTGATCAGCAGAGGAGGTTTTGTTTTCAACTGTTTGTTTGTCTGTCTGTTTCTTAATGAGGAGGATTATTTAGTATTAGTCAGGAAAGAATCCATAATATTTTGGCGTGGATCCGGATCAGGGGGCAGATCCAGGAGTTTTCTTCACTTTCTTTCACATCAGGAGTTTTGTAATATTTCTATGGTCTTCTCAGAGATAAATGAATTGATCTTGATGGCTTGAACGGCTGAATTCTATGATTGGAATATGTACTAGAAAACCTCAACGAGACGACGAGCTTTCTGCTGAAAGATTCATAATTTCAGAGGTTTGATCGAAGACTAGAATATTTATCTTTTTTCATTTGTTTCTTTTTTTGGGGGGGGGTGGATGTGGTGTGTGTGTGTGGGGCTGCGTCGGTTTGGTGAAATGTGAGGCCCTACCATGTCCCTTTTGCCTGCAGTGTGTGTGTGTCTCTCTGTGTGTGTGTGTGTGTGTGTGTGTGTGTGTGTGTGTGTGTGTGTGTGTGTGTGTGTGTGTGTGTCTCTCTCTGTGTGTGTGTGTGTGTGTGTGTGTGTGTGTGTGTGTGTGTGTGTGTGTGTGTGTGTGTGTGTGTGTGTGTGTGTGTGTGTGTGTGTGTGTGTGTGTGTGTGTGTGTTTTATCTCAATCCATCGCTATTGGCTTTTGGATTATGTGGACACAGCTCTTGAATTGCAGCTATAATTGTGTTATGGGTTCAATGTCAGATTCTTTGAAGATAACTACCTTTCGCCGGCTGACTGACATCTCCCCCCCCGCTGTTCTGGTGTGGTGTCACACTCTATGCAGAGTATCGTCGCAGTACTTCTTACAGCAGTGCCCATTTGTCTGAACTCAGCAACAGCCCAGCAGATTGCTTTTGGATTAACTGCACAGATAAATGTCAGCGGTACACAAACAGACACACATGCAAACATATGCACTTCAGGCCCTCACAAATGCTTTTTTTTCACTTGTCATCATTAGAATCTCTCTGCCCTTATTTTTTAACTTGTAAAAAAAAAAAACTCAACTCAGAAGTATTGCTTTACCAAACTGGGAGAATTTAATAAGTTATTTAATGTCTCCATCACCACTAACTGCAGGGTACACTTTATCCAAGTGAGTGCTTTGTAGTTTGCTGTTTCTCATCTATTATCCACAAAGTGCTATATAAAATGTTTGAGTCATTCTTCACTGCAGCGACTCTGTTCTTTTGCCTCCGACCACCCGGAAAACTCTCCTCCAGAGGTGAGATCCTCAGACACAGTTTTTACCCCAAAACACGGGTAACACAATCAAGGAGAGTTACAGCGACACTTCTTATGAATTACATTGTTTGTGGAAATTATTAGAGCTCGATGTGAGGACGAGAACTTGTCTCCGTACGCACTTCGTTATCCCTTATCCCTTCTTTTCAAGTGAAGACTGCAGCTACATGATGCGATGGATACAGACACAGTTGTCGCCACATCTCCTGGTTGAACATTGTCTTATTGGGAAAAGAAGCTTTGATCATGGAGTAAGACAAATGGGAGGACAAAAGTGTCATACTCTTAAAATAACGTGTCCTCTTCAGTCACGACTGCAGATTTACTTCCTAACTCCTTTCCTCCTCTTCACAATAATCACTCCACCAAAAAAAGGCACCATTATCTTTTCTACCCTCTGGAAAGTGCGTCCCATTGGTTTTCTTCTGATTTAAACGAGGCTAGAATTTACTAATTGCAATATGGGAATAAATGAGTTGCAGGCCAGAGCTTTGCCTGGAGTTAAAGACACTTCACGTCTTAACATAAAATATGTAATAATCACTCTGACTTGTATTTTGCTCCTTTTACTCCCTTCGAGACAGAAGGGCGACTCGTCCTTAAAGTAGAAGGATGAGAACAAAAGCAGCAAAAGCTTACATGTTAGTAGTTTGCATATAAATTCTATGGCTATAACCAGAGGCGGCTGTAAAGACAGCTCCAGATAAGCGAAGCAATAATTATTCTACTCCAAATATTCTTGTCTTGTTTCACTAGGAAGCTAAACTGCCAGCAGACAGAATTACTAATAAATCAAATGTGACAGCTCACAGTCTGTTCTTATTTTCTCGAATAAATTTAGTCTTTACAGAATATATTGGGCTGTGTCTTGCCTTTGGTTTATGCTATAAAATAAAAATGGATTTGCAAACTCCACTTGCATGATAAAACGTGCTGCACCATATAATGTATCCCTATGCATATATATACAGTATATATTTGAATTACAAATAAGGGAGTTATTAATTCATAAATAAGTTATTCAGGGTCTGTGGAGCTACAGCAAAGCCTCTAACCCTATGATTCACAACCATTTACGAAGCAATTGTACTTTTTACAGTGCATGTAAATGATAGAATTATAAACTTAAGGTAATTATGAATTTGGCTCAGTAGAGTCAAACAACATAATGTTTCACAATCAGGGAGTAACGGCTCTTATGAACCCTGGGGACACTTCAGGTCAAGTTCTGTAGGTTTGCAAGGAAGTGTTAGGGATAGCGTGAGTCACCGAGGGATGTTTATGAATATTTTGCTTTTTCATGGACCATCAGTATGTTTCAGCATGAACCATTTGCCCTCTTGCAGTTGAGGTCCCTAATGAATACTTAGGAGCCCATTAGTCGACCCGAGAGTGCTCATACCAATATCTAGGAGATCAGAAGATCACATGCCCTTTCAGTTCCCAGCCGTCTGCGTCCGTGCTGTCTGAGGCCCGAGCGTCCTCCATCGCTCGCTGTAAAGCCGAGGTTGGACGAGTCTGTCACAAACGCATCCTTCACGTGTCGGAGGAAAAGTCGCAGGAACCTCGAGCGGGTCCGTCCCCGAAGCCGCGCTGGGTGATTGAAACCAGCTGCATCAGTGCACACCATTTGAATAAAGTTGATCGTGATTCACTTCCCCCCCGGCTGTGATGTGTAACCGTTCCCTCTCCTACAAGGCCACAACGGTTGTGTTATAAGTTTGCCATTTGACATCTCCCCTGATAAAAGAGGAGGAGGAGAAGGGAGGAGGAAAAGGGAGGAGGAGAAGGGAGGAGGAGGTTTATGGTCGGGCCGGTGTTCGCCTGCGAGAGATCACAGTGAGTCTCCCCGGGCTGACGGATGGAGTAATTGAATTTCTTCAAGGCGCCCGAATATCACAATGTGCCAATCGTTTCAAGTCTGCCTAGAAGTTTGGAAATATGGGAGTTTTTTTTAGGATGCTCATTGTCATATGTGACTTGATTAAAATAAAAAAAAAATGCTTTTGAGTTCATGCTCCTTTCGGTTCATTTGATTCAGAACTGAAATGGACACGATGGACAAAGTCAAATCAAATGAGGTTCTGCATTAGTTGTTCTCAGGTGATTTGTGAATGTCGTCACTCGGTTGGCCAAACCAGCATTTCAAAAGCATAAAGGTTTATAGGAAATATATATAACTGGAAATATATTGAGTGATTTGATTAATTTTATTTGAGTAGGGAAAGGTAAAGGAATTGGACAAGGGGAGGGGAGAGAAAGACGGAGCTGGTGGAGCAGAGAGGGAGGTAATTATCATGCAAATACACTCACGGAGGTACAGGGAGTTAGCGAGAGGAGT